>NC_088242.1:72795667-73095667 GCF_036934945.1 Oncorhynchus masou masou
GCTTTGTAGCATCAGCGTCTACCTCTCCTGACAATGTCTAACTTTTCTTGAAAAGTTTGTCTTGAGAATGGCGTTATAATTATATCCTCGACCAAATTGATATCTTCTCCTTCTGCCATTGTGGGTTGAAAAAACAGATTAGTAGTACGCAAATTAATTTGTTGATCAATTTCAGTTTCCTAGTTCTGAGACCTGCCCATATAGGACCTGCCTCTCAATATTGGTAATCCAATCAAAAGACGTGCACGCACTACGCCTGCTAGCTGGCTCCTGTGTAACACTGGAGCCAGCCAGCAGGCGTACAATAGCCAACTCTAAAGCTGATTGGTTGACACTAAATTTTTATTTCCATTCACTTCAAGCGCCCGCACTGTTGATACTGAAGGCCTGAGGGCAGATTTTAGACCCCTGGCAACACATGATGGCTGAATATGATTGGATAAAATATCTAACATAAAGACCAGTCCTCCAAATCTCAACCTGGGGCTGGAAGCAGTGCAACCAAGAGGAGCGCTATGAAATGAAGAGTGTAACTCTTACTCTGGGGAATAATTTAATACATATTTGTGTGAAAATATATTTAAAAACAAATTATATTCTGATGATGTTTAGGCCAGCAGAGAAGGCCTTGCTGGCCCTGATGGCCCACCACTGGTTGCTAGCATATAGCATTGTGTACTAAAGTGCTGTTGTCGTTCACATTATATAATCTAATCCGTTTGGCTTTATTCAAGATCTTAAACTAACAAGGGGCAGACCTGTGCTTTTTGACATTTTCTTAAATAAAAAGTAGGCCTATGGCATCCCCTCTCGTACCCTCTCAATTCAAGTCTTTGTTTTAACTTAACAGCCCTTCACTTACATGGAGCTAGACTATTTAAAGAGTGCATGGTTGGTGGAGGAATTGACCTACATATGGATATAGCAGCCTATAGCCTAATTTCATCTGACAAACAGGTAGGCCCATCTCTTATTTCTAAAGTAGGAAGAAATAGACTCCAACTCAAAGCCCTCTTGTTGTTAGACTTTACTAACTAAAATGAAGATGGTTAAAATGAATTATGCCTACTCAAATTTGCCTAATTCAGGACCATGAGCTGTCCATTTCCTGAACTGCCAACTTAGTCCTACATCGCACAGCCATTGGTTAGGCAGCATACAAAAAAGGTTTTGATCAGCAAGGGCAGGCCTGGGCTCAGGGATGGAATATCCATTCCAGTGTGTAATGCAGCCTAGTTTATTTATACAATCCCAGCAGCTAGCCTAGAAATATAACTTTGCTCTGTGGTACTCCGAGCATGCACTTCGTAGCCTATAGGCTATGGATCATTTGATTGAGACCACATTAAATAGCCTATAGGAGCAATTGATATTGCGCCCCCAGTGGAGAATGAGATGAGGAGCAGCGTCGGGCATATGTTGATATATAGCCTCATAAGCAACTAATTCTAAAACTCTAGGAAATATTGAAATTTCATCAATTACAACTTAAATGACCCTCCTCTGGACTAGATATAAAGAAATATTAAACCCTCCCCTTGACTGAGATTTTAAAAGCATGACACTCTCCCATGTACCCATTATGTACATTTTGAGCCATCCCTTTTTAATATAGAAATGAGATAAGCAATATTGAGAATGCATCTTCTCCAACACTTTGAAGAAGGACTTTGTTTGAAACTGCCATTCAGTTTGTTTCAAACTGCTGTTTCTGTTCAAGTATATGTCCAACAGCAAATTGCATCAGAATGTCCCCTTCAGGAGTGCATTAAATTCAGCAACCTCTATTGAAACATCCTGGGAAAATGATTGCTTTTCTGTTGTCCACCAAAAACAAGGTGCCTTAGAAATATATAGACAAGGAACATTTAAAAATAAAGTGTGAAAAGCAAAGGAAAAAGAAGAATGCTCACTTTTAAGGTTAATTGGAGCCAAAAATGTCACATCAATTTAGCAGTTTACCAGAGGAAATTGGCCTGGCCTTTTGTTGAGAAATGGCTTGGTTCACCACATGGGGTTTTTACACAGACACTCAGTTGTTAAATTTGTAATGGGCTTGCTTTGTCTGTGACCTGGACCAGACTGATGTATAATCCAGCCAGGCAGAAGCAGGACCTGTGGTCCCCCACAGATTGTATTAAATTCATTTTTCTGGCCTCCTGTGGTTGAATAACAACCATCCTGTATAAAGTTCCTTGCAAGTCATGCCCTCCTGTTTGTTCAAATGGATAGATAGACATACAAAAATAAAATGCATCTTCGTTCTAGAATATATATTTTTCCCCATCAAAAGCAACTTGTGTAATATTGACGTTTACTGATATGATTGAAAGTCAATGTTAATCGCATTGCAATTTGTGGAATTGATTTGTTCATGAAGATGTCTACATGTACAGTGAGCTTATTTGTTCTTGGCACAATAAGGGCAAGTAAAACGTGATCCTCCTCAGATGATTGCAGAAGCTAATGATAATAAAAGGATTACTCCTGTTCTAAAGAAAGGATCATGCTGAGCTAAGGTCTAATTGGTGAGTTCCCTTACAAAGTTCATCAAGTCCTGAGGCTGCCAGTTAGTGAACTGGTCAATTAATCTTTCTTCTCCCCTTAATGAGGTGGGGGATTTCCTGTGGCTGGAGCCCAACACAAAGACAGCCATAGTGCCCAGAGGATGTGGTGTCCCTGTACCAAGTGACCCTCCAATTAAAAATTGTACTTCCCTACCTCCCCCACCTCACCAGGGGGCAAATTGGTCTGACCCAGCCTCAAAAAGAGAGGACTTAACCATGACTTCGAATCAACTTTACAGACAGAGGACAGGGGAAAGGCTAATTTCCTCCATGAAATAGGATTGTTCTGGTCAGACTTATGCCCCCATATGTGCCCTCATCATTTTCGGGGTAAATGAAAAGAAACGTGTGGAGTAGCCCCTGCTGAGTGGAGTGGCTTTGGTTAACTCCCCGAGAGGAAACATCATGTAGCAGGCTGACATTGGATTTGGGGGCTTGTTGGCACGACAATGAAATAAGCCAGATCTATAAGGGTTAAATGTGGCTTACTGGGTTTTGCAATTTTAAACAAAATCAATTTTGGAAGGACTAGGCAAAGGAGGGATCAGCAATGGTCAAAGTCCATACATGGACCTTGTGTAAGATTTTGTAACCCTTACTACCAAACTCTGTTTTATATATCCTTTCTAGTCAACAGCTTGTCTAATTGTGTGAACGAGGCATCATGTTAACATATTCATCTGTCAAACTGTATTTTGGAATTTGCACCAATTTACCCTCATGTGAGCTGAGCTCAAATGTTTTAATAATCAGAGCAGATTTCTAAGGGGTAGATTCAATCAACCTATCAGATCAATGGTCCTCACCTTGACCAAGAATCATAGCTTTTCGAGCAAAGGACAACTGTACTCCATGAAGTCATCATTTTTTTAAACATTTTTTAACTAGGCAGGTCAGTTAGAAAATAAAATCTTATTTACAATGATGGCCTACACCAGCCAACCTCAGACGACTCTGGGCCAATCACAGCCAGTTGTGATACAGCCTGGATTCAAACCATGGTGTCTGTAGTGACGCTTCAAGCACTAAGATGCAGTGCCTTAGACCGATGCTCCACTTGGGAGCCCATAATCTGTCTCCTCAGCCATTTAAACACTCATCTGTAGAGAAGCTGATGATCTTGGAGTGCCTTACCTGCCGCTGGTTGAAAGATCAACATCCCAGAGCTCTGTAAAGGTAAATATACTGTAGTAATACAGCAGAGCATGTCTCCATTACACCAGTGATGTAGGGGGCTTCAGTGGTAAACTTCAGGGTTTTGGTTATGTTGGAGTTCAGTGTTCCTAAACAAAGGCCTGTGGACCAGGTCTGAGAGATAATGTTCAGTGATCCTGGAGCTTCTGCCATGCAGAAGGCTGGGTGCCACAAACCAGGATTTATTCCACTCAGAAACCCTTCTGTGGCTCTCCCCCTGGCATATAACCATGGGTCTTGTAGGTTTAAATCTGGGTTTAATACAGCTTCTGCAGTGATCTTGTAGTATATAAGCTTTCTCTAGTTATCTGTGGCTTGTATATGTCTTCCACTGAAAATCAACATCTACTGTAATTGTCCTTCCCAACTAATTTGTTGATGTTGAGACAACAGTTTGGATTACAAGTGAGAAAGCTACTCTGCTCTTTTGCTTCACTTGTTTTAACTCACAAACAAAACAAGCTACTAAGTGATTGTATCCAAAAACACATGAACTCACATACCAGCAACTCCTCCACATCAGTCAGAATGAGTGGAGGAAGATACAAACAAACAGGCTCCATGGTTACAATATCCACCACTACAGGTCTTTCTGTAATGATTTTGTCCAATAAAATGAAGTTGGACTGGGCTTCCAAAAACATGGCAGCCCAGTGAAATGGAGGGCAGAGTTTGTGTTTCTCCACCAGTAGGGGGTAGTCACATTACATCAGCATTGTGTATTTTTAAAGGCCCAGTGCAATCCAAAGTGATTTTTACTGTATTTATTTCCATAATATGTGGTTGAAATAATACTGTGAAATTATGATAATGCCATTTTAGTGTAAGAGCTGTTTGAAAAGAGCACCTGAAATTTCAGCATGCTTTGGTGGTATGGAGTTTTGGCCTGCTTGGTGACATCACCAGGTGGTTACCTGGTGTTTAATTAGTTAATTGACCAATAAGAAAGAACACTTCAAATTTCCCTTCCCAATTCAGACCATTCCCAGGCATTCCTAGCAAAAAACATTTGCTTAAGAAATTGCTCTTTGCTAAAAAGCTATTTTTGTTTATTTTTGACCATTTTAATTGAAAACAATCACAGTAAGGTCATTAGCTTTTAGAAAAATCTGCATTTCCAAAATGCAGACTATTGAAAAATCTAAATTTTAATCAATTTCACCTGTGTTTTATATTGAAGTCAACTGTTTTTTTTTTTTTTTTGTTTTTTTTGCTTCAACAGAGTGATCAGTGGCACACAACTATTTTTTTCTTCACACAAAATACATTAGTGCAACACATTCAGCAGAAAATAGTTTAATTTTCATCAGATGACAGCAGAAGTACAATTCTATTTGGCTAGCAGCCACATGGAAGTACATTTAGCTTACAATAAAAAAACAAGGTATTTTTTTACAAAGAATTATGCATGGTCATGATATTTCTAAAGGTTATCATGTAAAGAATGTGGCCAGCTATATTTCCAAATGTTTTGTTTTAAGTTAATCTATCTTTTTACCAGAGAAAATAACACACAGAAAAGTACGCTAGAAAAGTAGCTTCACATCAGTCAGAGCGCTCTCTGCTAATTGAATGACCGTTGGTGAATGTGGGAATTTTATTCGGTTGATAACAAGAGCAGACTTAGTGAAGAAGTGCAACTGAATCACAAACGTATTCTAAAGCCGAGCAGAAATTACAATAAGAAGCATTTCAGATCTACAAAATGCAACAAGACATGTCTTATGTTTATCTTCTTTCTTTTTAATGAAATACACAACATTCTGCCTAAACACAACCCCAACTGAATCACAAACGTATTCTAAAGCCGAGCAGAAATTACAATAAGAAGCATTTCAGATCTACAAAATGCAACAAGACATGTCTTATGTTTATCTTCTTTCTTTTTAATGAAATACACAACATTCTGCCTAAACACAACCCCTGAATTTACTAAATTGTTACCCATATTGATATTGAGATAAAAACGGATACTGCATATTATAGCCCAAAGAACCATTGCACTTACTGTAGCTCATGAAAGTGATCAGTGTTTTGAGCAAACAGGTTAAACAGTCATTACTGACGATGCATATTGATGTAGTTTGTGGACAGCTTGTTGCAGCTATGTAACAATAGACAGTTGTCAAAACAATATATTGATTGTACTCTCAGAACATCAGTTTGACCAACATACAGCAGCCTAATTATAAACATGATAACCTTATTTTTCATTAATGCTGAATGAAGAGTTCAAACAACTAAAAACCAGAGAAAAAATTATTGAATGTTAAAACTGAATGTACCTTAAGTAAGGGTCAACTTTGAAGTCAAGTTTTTTACTCTTTCTTGTAGATTGCAGACTCAACATGGAGTAATTATTTGTGGAGGGTTTAGGGCCCTGGGGATAAGGGAGTGTGCGGGAGAGGCACAGGGTGCGCTGAAACGGAAAGCACGCCAGTCCAGCTCAGCGTTGATGCTCAGTGAATCTGAAAGGTCATGTCATGCTTTCTGGCAATTGACTCGATAGGTTTGGATTCTGCAGCATAAGGCCCGGACATTGTTGTGTACGTGTTTTTGTTTTTTTTCTGCTCTGCACGTTTACTGGGAAATGTGCCCCTGGGTTATTTTTCACATTGACCTTATTACCCTGCCTTGTTACGAGCCTGCCACACTACTTGCTATCTCTTGAGCTTTCTCTTTCACAGATGCACACACATCCATGTACAGTAGCCTACAACTATTTATTTTCTTTCTCCCACTCACTGACGGGTCTGGCTGAAATCTCTATGCACATATGTCATTATTGGAAAAGAGACGAGTCTTTATATTGAATGCATTGATAGAAATCAGAAATAAATTAAATGTATATGATGTATGATAACATGAACAAGGGCATTGTTATTTGGATATCTATACATTGATATTTATTCTGAAATACTTTTAGTTTCTCCTATATTTTTCTAAAGGAAGAGGGAGGGGATTGGGTGTGCCTATGCCTGTCCCCATCCCTCTAAATGAAATGAAACAAGTACACAGGGTGATGACAATAATATTAGCACATTTAATTAAGGCTGATATATATGATCAAACACAGACTGCTTGCGTCCAGAAGCCATCTCAGTCATACAGTACTGTATGTCCAGAGCTGTAGTCTTTTAGGATGTATTCACTGATATCTGCCCGGGGGGCATTCTCTGAGAGTAATTTACCAGCACAGTGTAATCTTAATGTCACCCCTATATTCACCATCTGGAACTGCTCCAATGTGAATAATATTGCAAAACGGAAACTGTTTCTTTATTTACTGTAGATCTAGTTTACGTAGTCTATCCAGAGTATAACATACATAGGCTAAACTTTTCTTGCTTATATCCTTTCACATGTATTCAACAATAATGTGGACAAAACATGATTTCAGAAGTTGTGAAAAGACACCTAGTGAGAAGAACAATGATAAGTTGCCATCCTCTAGTCGGGAGCACACGACAGAGTATTTTGCCATGTACACTCTTCATCAGAACTCGCACTTTCCTGCCTTTGCTGCTTTGGACTAGTGCTCTCCAGTGGATCGGTGGCTGAGCTCCAAAATCACTTAGATCATTTTACTTGGGGCAGAGAGGAGCCAGTGACCCTGCGCTCGTCGGGCAGGGCTTTATGCCTCGCTGGCTTCCCTGGTGTGACATTTTTCCTGTATTTGCCCCTTACCAATGCTTCCCTATGTAACTGCCACTGCAGTGCAGAAAAAAGATCATTGTCTGTACAGATATCAATCAAATGAACAGCAGCTGGGGTCAATCTGCTGTCACAGCATTACCCCTTTGCTGCTCCAGCTCTCATGTAAAATGACAATATTGACAGAATGTCAGAAAAACTATCAAATGTAGTCTTTTTATGAGAAGGAGAGACATTTGGTTCTATACAAGGAACATGTTGATTTTTCTATCTCTCATCACCTGACCCTAACACACTAAACTTCTCTCAACTGCCGTTGTATGGTCTTCAAAATAATTATGCTATTTTGTGTGTTTTTTTGCATTGTTTGTAACTTATTCTGTACATAATGTTTCTGTTACCATCTCTTACGACCGAAAAGAGCTTCTTGATATCAGAACAGCAATTACTCATCTTGAACTGGACGTAGAATGATTTAATGAGTTTGACGCGAAGGATATACTGATGCTCCCGGACCAGGCACAAATCATTTGCATGAAGAGGAGGCAGACATACAGATCCAGGTGCCTTGTGAGAGTGGGTAACTCACATCTACTAACCATCCTATTGACCAACGTGCAATCACTGGAGAATAAACTGGATGAGTTCCATTCGAGACTATCCTACCAACAGGACATACATTTTCTTAATTTTATTTATCCATTATTTTATCAGGTAAGTTGACTGAGAACACATTCTCATTTACAGCAACGACCTGGGGAATAGTTACCAGGGTGAGGAGGGGGATGAAAGAGACAATTGTAAACTGGGTATTATTAGGTGACCATGATGGTTTGAGGGACAGATTGGAAATTTAGCCAAGACACCAGGGTTAACACCCCTACTCTTACGATAAATGCCATGGGATCTTTAATGACCACAGAGAGTCAGGACACCCGTTTAACGTCCCATCCAAAAGACAGCACCCTACATAGGGCAGTGTCCCCAATCACTGCCCTGGGGAATTGGGAATTTTTTTAATGTATTTATTTTAGACCAGAGGAAACAGTGCCTCCTACTGGCCCTCCAACACCACTTCCAGCAGCATCTGGTCTCCCATCTAGGGACTGACCAGGACCAACCCTGCATAGCTTCAGAAGTAAGCCAGCAGTGGGATGCGGGGTGGTATGCTGCTGGCAGTATGGGTGGTATGCTGCTGGCAGTATCTTGTGATTTATCGAGTCGTGGCTTCACAAAGACATGGATGATATACAGTTGGCTGGATTTTCTGTGCATCAGCAAGACAGAACAACTACTTCTTAAGACAAGCCGTGGTGGTCCATGTTTATTTGTAAATAACAGCTGGTTTGAAATCTCAAATATTAAGGAAGTCTTGAGGTTTTGCTTGCCTGAGGCAGAGAACCTCACGATAAGCTGTGAACCACACTATCTACCAAGAGTTTTCATCTTTATTTTTCATAGCTGTCTATTTACCACCACAAACCAATGATGGCACTAAGACTGCACTCAACGAGCTGTATAAGGCCATAAGCAAACAAGAAAATGCACATCCAGATGCGTTGCTCTTAGCGGCTGGGGATTTTAATGTAGGAATAAGTACATTTTAATCTACTTCTACCAGCACGTCACATGTTAAACCAGTGGGGAAAACTCCAGACCACCTTTACTCCACACACAGAGACACATACAAAGCTCTCCCTCATTCTTCATTTGACAAATGTGACCATAATTCTATCCTCCTGATTCCTGCTTAAAAGCAAAAAATTAAGCAGGAAGTACCAGTGACTCGCTACAGGACTGTTTTGCTAGCACAGACTGGAATATGTTCCGGGATTCATCCGATGGCATTGAGGACTATACCACCTCAATCACCAGCTTCATCAGTAAGTGCATCGAGAGTTCGACCCCACAGTGACCGTACGTACATATCCCAACCAGAAGCGATGGATTACAGGCAACATCCGCACCGAGCTAAATGCTAGAACTGCCACTTTCAAGGACCAGGTCACTAATCCGGATGCTAATAAGAAATCTCGCTATCCCCTCAGACGAACCATGAAACAGGCAAAGCATCAGTACAGGACTAAGATAGTAGGATTCAACATCGGCTCTGATGCTCGTTGGATGTGGCAGGACTTGAAAACTATCACAAACAACAAAGGGAAACTAAGCCGTGGGCTTCCCATTAACGCAAGCCTGCCAGACGGGCTAAATTACTTTTATGCTCGTTTTGAGGCAAGCAACACCGAAGCATGCATGAGAGCAGCAGCTGTTCCGGACAACTGTGTGATCATGCTCTCCATAGCATATGTGAGTAAGACCTTTAAACTGGTCAACATTCACAAGGCCTCGGGGCCAGACAGACCAGGACGTGTACTCAAAGAATGTGTGGACCAACTGGCCAGTGTCTTCACTGACATTTTCAGCCTCTCCCTGGCCGAGTTTGTAGTACCTACATGTTTCAAGCAGACCACCATAGCTCCTGTGCCCAAGAACACCAAGGTAACCTGCCTAAATGACTACCGCCCCGTAGCACTCACATCTGTTGCCTTGAAGTGCTTTGAAAAGCTGGTCATGGCTCACATCAACACCATCATCCCAGAAACTCTAGACCCACTCCAATTCGTATTCCACCCTAACAGATTCACAGATGGCACTATCTCAATTGCACTCCACACTGCCCTTCCCCACAAAAGTAACAGTGAGAATGCGCTTCATTGTGTACAGCTCAACATTCCATGCCAAAGAGTCCACAAAGCTCACCACTAAGCTAAAGACCCTGGGACTTAACACCTCCCTCCGCAACTGGAACCTGGACTTCCTGACCGGCCTCCTCCAGGTGGTGAGGGGAGGCAACAACATATCTGCCACACTGTTCCTCAATATGGGGTCCCCTCAGCGGTGCGTGCTTAGTCCCCTCCTGTACTCCCTGTTCACCCACAACTGAGTGGCCAAGCACGACTCCAACACCATCATTAAGTTTGCTGACGACACAACGGTGGTAGGCCTGATTACCAGCAACAACGAGACAGCCTATAGGAGGAGGTCAGAGGCATGGCAGTGTGGTGCCAGGATAACAACCTCTCCTTCCACATGAGCAAGACAAAGGAGCTTATCATAGAACACAGAAAAAAGAACACGCCCCCATTCACATCAACTGGGCTTTAGTGGAGCGGGTCGAGAGCTTCAAGTTCCTTGGTGTCCACATCACCAGCAAACTGTCATGGTCCATACACACCAAGACAGTGGTTGAAGATGGCACTACAACGCCTATTCCCACTCAGGAGTATATTTGCATGGGTCACCAAATCCTCAAAGTTCTACAGCTGCACCATTGAGAGCATCCTGACCAGTTGCATCACCGCCTGGTATGGCAACTGCTCGGCATCAGACCTTAAGGCACTACAGAGGGTAGTGCGTACGGCCGAGAACAATTAATGACATGGCTACCCGGATTATTTCCGTTACCGCCACTTGCTGTTTATTACCTATGCATAGTCACTTTACCTCTACCTAAGTGTACATGCAGTATAGGTCTAAAAAGGGCCTAAAATGTCATGATTTTCAAAAAAGATCTGTCCTCCCAATAAAGTTTCTATGCAAGAATTGCAAGACCATTCTGAGATCCTAAAAATATTTGTGGAATGTTCTGGAGTGGAATTGCCCTATGGGTTACACAATGGTCATGACATTATTAAACTATCAATTGTGCCTTAAAACACAGCCTCTCCACCATAGGGATAAGGCTGGAACAGATGGGGCTTATGCAGATCGGCTTTAATATCTATTTAAAGAGGTTTATAGACAATGATCTAATGAGACATTTACATTTTGTTCCTATGGGTTTGAGGCAGCTTTGACTAAAGCAACACTGACGTGTCTGGCTGATGTAATGCTGTTGACTACATGCACAATTGGATCGCTGAACATCCTCTCAGTACAGCCTCAAATTAAAGATCCAATCTTTTTTTCACTGTTAAGAGGTAGCCATCTCTGGTGTCATTTTCATGTTATTTTGTATACAGGCAAGCATTTTGTATTTATTTAAAAATAAATCAGTTCTGCAACCATCTAAATGGAATGGATATGATTGGTGCCAGTCATTTATAGACACAGTTAAAGTGAATAAGCTAGGTATCTAAATTGGGCAGGCAGACATATATTTGGTGTTCAGTTGGGCTCCTGGGATGACAGTGTAGTGTTGAGTGCATGTGTTATGGACATTTGAGAGGTTGTTCCAGGGTTAGAAGGCCTGCATTTGCCTCATTCTATAAAGCGTCTGTCAGGGGAGTTGAGAGAAGAGGAGGGGGATGGGGAGGTAAAAGCTAGGACACTCTGTGCTGGGTTCAACACGTGTCGACAAAAGCCTGGAGGTTCCACAACAATCTGTTCCACTTGGCTCACTCCTGCTCTGTGACCTCGATTTTTGACTGTTGTTGGAGGTTCCTTGCACTCTGCGTTGACACAAGCACAGCACAGGCAGCTACCCAGACAGTTGTGCAGGGTTGGGTCTGGCTGAGTGGAGGAAGGACAGAGTGGAGGAGCAGCTCAGCTTTGAGACAATGGAGAAGAGGAGGGGTGTAGGAGCTATGTCTGCATTAGTGCCCCCCCCCCATTCTGGGTTGCATGTGCATCAGTAGAACTTGGCAGTCCTGAGAAACGACACTTTCAATTGGGGTCAATTGGACCCCTGCCTCTGGATTTCAGATAGCAGCTCTGCCTAGGGGTAATCACGGGCTGAAGAAATAATTGGTAGTGGAATAACAGGCTTCCCCAGCCCAGGCAGGCAGAGCAGCAGAACATTTCAGCAGCAACACTAGGGGTCAGTGGCAGTCCATCCATGTTCTCATGCTGTGGGGGTGGGACACTCTAAAACATATAGAACACTGTTGCTGTATGTGGTACAGTACAGTAAGAGGACAGTTATTACAATACTCTGAGATACTGCACATTACTGAATTATATTCAGCATATTTCTATGTGTATTTATTTATTTATTTATTTATTGATAATGATGATGATGTGATGATGATAATTTATATTATGTTGTTTTTAAAATAAAAGTTATCAGAAATAGCTGAAGCATATTTCTTCATACATAGGGCGCTCCCATACAGTTAGTCAGACCCTTCACATCCGCCCTTCCTTTATCCATTGACATTTGGTACCAGAATAATTATAGTAAATCAAATCAAGGTTTATTGGCCGCGTACACAAATCTGCAGATGTTATCGCAGGTGCAGAGAAATGCTTGTAGTATTCTCAGAGCAGTTTTGGTGCCTTCTCCTTTTCTCTCTAAAGCGGTACAGAAAAACAGTGGTGACATGGTGGTCTAGTAATTATCTAATTGTTTGAGCCATGTCTTTCTTTGATTTATGGTGTTGTATCAGTGGCTGACCTGATTTATAATGAGGTACCCCCAGTTGTGAAAAAATGAAACTGAATTATGTGGCACCAGCCCAATTATTTCTTTGTGAGGCTCAGGCTCCTGTCAACATTGATGGTGTGCATCGCAAATAGCTGCCATCCAAGCTTTCGCCTAATAACAATAATATGATCCATCATTTAGATTGGCCCAATCGCACATCCCACACAACCCCATTTTTTATTTACTGTAAAGATCCATGCACTGTGCAACATCTATCAATATATAGATGCACCCTCATCTGTAAAGATTCTAATCAGACATTATCAGTAATGGAGCATATTTTTAGGTAGATGTTCGGCCTGTCACTGGCAAACCACAGAAGCAGCAGGGGAACAAAGTGACACCCCCTTCCATAAATCCCACATGCCTCCCATTACCAAGTTCAGGCCACAAAGTCAAAAAACTGGGTACTAAGTAGAGCAAGTTGCTTGGCACAAGGACAAAGCTGACAGAAAACATAAGGCCCCCACACATTGTCTGGACAGCAGGAGGCCATGAGCGGTGTGTTTGAAGAATAGACTGGGCTGCAAACACATCCACTATACAGATGAGCTTCCCCCCTCAAATTAGCACTGAGCAGGGTGACTGCTGCTGGTGGCTGATGAAGAGAGGCACGGCTGCCACTATTTATGCCACTAAGGCATTCATCAAATTAATTACTGGTGCGTCCAACCACCTATCTGATACCTCTTTATTTTGAGGCCTGTAAATAGGGACTCAGACTAGGCCTGACAGAGGGGCCTAATATACCCAGAGTCCCTCCATGCACATAATTAATTGAAAACTTTGTCGGCTTGACAAATTGGAATGATGAATCTATCTTCTATGAATAGCTTAGGAAAAAAATGCATAATCAGTCAAAACATAGACGCAACATCTCTCTCTGGCTTTGCAGTGTATTGAGATCCATTATGGTGAGAAGACATGGCTTTGTGAAGAGAGTTCCCTTCTCTTTTACAGCTCGATTGATAACTTTGACTTCTGGATCTAATAGAGCGGTCAAGGTGGAGCTGTTCCTTTGTATAGTTCAGGAGGAATAAAACCGAGAGTATCATAAATCAAACTCTGTTGTTCTTTGCCATGGAATATAGATGGACTGCAGTCTCTATAATCTCTCCAATATCACAACAATGCTCATAGTCAATGCTCCTAGGAGCTGATTGTGGATTATAGGAAAAAGAGGAGCTAGCACGCCCCCATCCACATCGATAGGGCTGTAGTGGAGCGGGTCGAGAGCTTCAAGATCCTTGGCGTCCACATCACTAAGGACTTAACATGGTCCACACACACATGCACACTCATGAAGAAGGCCTGGCAGCGCCTCTTCCTCCTCAGGAGGCTGAAAATATTTTGACTGTAAGTAGCTTTGGATAAACGGTTCTGCAAAAGGGAATATATTGTATATTGTAACACAAACAAACATGCATACACTCACTCATAAACATACCCAAACACACGCTTGCACTCATCATAGTTTGCTACTGCTTCTACTCTGTCCTTTATTTTACCCTATTGTTATCTATCCTAATGCCTAGTCACTTTACCTTGCCTTTATATACATATCTACCTCAAATACCTCGTACCTCTGCAAATTGATCTAGTACTGGTACCCCCTGTATGTATGTATGTATTTATCATCATTAGTCATTTAGGTCAACATTGGATCATTCAGAGATCCTCACTGAACTTCTGGAGAGAGTTTGCTGCACTGAAAGTAAAGGGGCTGAATAATTTTGCACACCCAATTTTTCAGTTTTTGATTTGTTAAAAAAGATTGAAATATCCAATAAATGTCGTTCCACTTCATGATTGTGTCCCACTTGTTGTTGATTCTTCACAAAAAAATACAGTTTTATATCTTTATGTTTGAAGCCTGAAATGTGGCAAAGGTCGCAATGTTCAAGGGGGCCGAATACTTTCGCAAGGCACTGTATATATGTATATATCACACACTTTGTCAACAAAACAAAGGAGCTGATAATGGACTTCAGGAAACAGCAGAGGAAGCACCCCTTTATCCACATTGACGGAGTGAAGAAGGTGGAAAGCTTCAAGTTCCTCGGCGTGCACATCACTGACAAACTGAAATGGTCCACCCACACAAACAGGCACAACAGCACCTCTTCAACCTCTGGAGGCTGAAGAAGTTTGGCTTGACAACTAAAACCCTCATAATTTTACAGATGCACAATTGTATCACCCCCACCCGCAACCGCAGGGCTCTCCAGAGGGTGGTGCGGTCTGACCAACGCATCACCGGGGGAAAACTACCTGCCTTCCAGGACACCTACATCCCCCGATGTCACAGAAAGGCCAAATAAATCATCAAGAACAACATCCACCCAAACCACTGCCTGTTCACCCCACGATCATCCAGAAGGCAAGGTCAGTATAGGTGCATCAAAGCTGAGACCAAGAGACTGAAAAACAGCTTCTATCGCATGGCCATCAAATCAAAGTTTGTCACGTGTGAACAGTGAAATGCTAACTAACCAACAGTGCAAGTTTTTTTTAAAGGTATTAGGTGAACAATAGATAAGTAAAGAAATTACAACAACAGTAAAAAAAACAGTGAAAAATAACAGTAGCGAGGCTATATACTGGCACCAGTTAGTAGGGCTGATTGAGGTAGTATGAACATGTAGGTATGGTTAAAATGACTATGCATATATGATAAACAGAGAGTAGCATTAGTGTAAAAGAGCGGGTGGCGGGACACATTGGGGCGGCAGGTAGCCTAGTGGTTAGAGTGTTGGACTAGTAACCGAAAGGTTGCAAGATCAAATCCCTGAGCTGACAAGAAAAAATCTGTCATTCTGCCCCTGAACAAAGCAGTTACCCCACTGTTCCTAGGCCGCCATTGAATTTGCTCTTAACTGACTTGCTTAGTTTTGATAAAAGATAGGGCCTTCCTCTGACTCCGCCTGGTGTAGAGGTCCTGGATGGCAGGCATCTTAGCCCCAGTGAAGTACTGGGCCATACACACTACCCTCTTCACAACTGTCTTGGTGTTGTTTGGACCATTCCAGTTTGTTGGTGATGTGGACAACAAGGAATTTGAAGCTCTCAACCTGCTTCCCTACAGCCACGTTGATGAGAATGGGGGCGTGCTCGGTCCTCCTTTTCCCATAGACCACAATCATCTCCTTAGTCTTGGTTACATTGAGGGATATGTTTGTTAATCTGGCACCACCCGGCCAGGTCTCTGACCTCCTCCCTAAAGGCTATCTTGTTGTTGTCGATGATCACCGACAGCAAACTTGATGATGTTGTTAGAGTTGTGCCTGGCCATGCAGTAGTGGGTGAACAGGGATTACAGGAGGGGACTGTGCATGCACCCCTGAGGGGCTCCAGTGTTGATGATCAGCGTGGCAGATGTTGCTACCTACCCTCACCACCTGGGGGTGGCCCGTCAAGATGTCCAGGATCAAGTTGAAGAGGGATGTGTTTAGTCCCAGGATCCTTATCATAGTGATGAACTTTGAGGGTACAGTGGTGCTGATTACAGCTCAGTGTTCAATGAACAGCATTCTCATGTAGGTGTTCCTTTTGTCCAGGTGGGAAACGGCAGTGTGGAGTGCAATAGAGATTGCATCATCTGTGGATCTGTTTGGGCAGTATGCAAATTGGAGTGGGTCTAGGGTTTCTGGGATAATGGTGTTGATGTGAGACATTACCAGCCTTTCAAAGCACTTCATGGCTACGGACATGAGTGCTCCGGGTCTGTAGTCATTTAGACAGGTTTCATTCGTGTTCTTGGGCACAGGGACTATGGTGGTCTGCTTGAAACATGTTGGTATTATAGACTCAATCAGGGACATGTAGAAAATGTCAGTGATGACACCTGCCAGTTGGTCAGCACATGCCCGGAGAACACGTCCTGGTAATCCTTCTGCCCCCACGGTCTTGTGTATGTTGACCTGTTTAAAGGTCTTACTTAGGTCAGCTATGGAGAGCGTGATCACACAGTCGTCCGGAACAGCTGATGCTCTCATGCATGCCTCAGTGTTGCTTGCCTCGAAGTGAGGGAGTGATTTAGATCGTCTGGTAGCCTCGTGTCACTGGGAAGCTCACGGCTGTGCGGAAGTTCCACCCTTTAGCTCAGTGTGAATGTTGCCTGTAATCCATGGCTTCTGGTTGGGGTATGTACGTACAGTCACTGTGGGGACGACGTCCTCGATGCACTTGTTGATTAAGCCAGTGACTGATGTGGTGTACTCCTCAATGCCATTGGAAGAATCCCGGAACCTGTTCCAGTCTGTGAAATCAAAACAGTCCTGTAGTTTAGCATCTGCCTCATCTGACCACTTTTTTATAGACCGAGTCACTGGTGCTTCCTGCTTTAATCTTTGCTTGTAAGCAGGAATCAGGTGGATAGAATTGTCGTCAGATTTACCAAATGGAGGGCGAGGGAGAGCTTAGTGTACACATCTCTGTTTGTGGAGTAAAGGTGATCTAGAATTGTTTTCCCTCTGGTTGCACATTTAACATGTTGATAGAAATTTGGTAGAACTGATTTAAATTTCCCTGCATTAAAGTCTCCGGCAACTAGGAGCGCCGCCTCTGGGTGAACGGTTTCCTGTTTGCTTATTTCCTTATACAGCTGACAGAGTGCGGCCTTAGTGCCAGCATCCGCCTGTAGTGAATAGTCGACAACTTCCGGTGAAATTGGAGGGAGCGCAATTCAAATAAATAATCATAAAAATTATGGATATTATATTATTATCTAGGTACGTACAAGTGTCTTATATCGTTTAAAACCTTAAATTGTTCTTATTCTAACTGCATTGTCCAATTTACAATAGGCTTTACAGCGAATGCATGCCATGCAATTGTTTGAGAATGGTTCCCCACATCAAAATATTTTTCAACCAGCACAGGCTTCATAAAATCACAAATAGCAATTAAATATTCACTCACTTTTTGAAAATCTTCCTCTCATTTGCAATCCAAAGGGTCCCAGCTACAACATGCATGGTCGTTTTGTTAGATACAATCCTTCTTTATATCGCAAAAAGTCTGTTTATTTGGCGTCATCGATTTGAGTTATCCACTTGTTCAACATGCAGAGAAAGGAATCTAAAAAGCTTCCGCTAAACTTTATTAAAACAAGTCATAATATGTTTTTATTTAATCCTCAGATAGCAGGTGTGTGTCCTCTTCCTCTCGTGCGCACAGACTGATTTTCAACTCTGACTTCCAGTACCAAAACTCAAAATCCTTCCTCGTTTAGGAAGAAACAAGCCTGAAACCTTGAACAAAGACTGTTGATATCTAGTGGAAGTGATAGGAATTGCAATTTGGGAGCAGGGATTGCATATTCCCCATAGCTTTCCATTGGAAGAGAATGGGCTCTCAAAAAAATCTATTTCCATTTGGTTTGTCTTTGGATTTTCTCCTGTCATATCAATTGTGTTATAGTCTCATATTATTTTAACATTTCTACAAACTTCAAAGTGTTTTCTATCCAATGGTACCAATTATATGCACATCCTGGCTTCTGGGCCTGGGTAACAGGCAGTATACTTTGGGCACGTCAGTCAGACAGGAAGTGGAGAAAAATAGACCCTAGCCTGAAGAAGATTAATAAACAGCAATGAAAAGTATAGATGAAAACTATCTTGGCAAATAGTGTGGTTTGCAGTTCTTCATTAGATACTCTTCTTCAGGCGAGCAAAATCTAGAATTTTCGAATCTTCCTTCGATTTCGTGCAGCAGCTGTTGTTTACAAATATGCACATACCCCTCCCTGTCTTACTGGAGTGTGCTGTTCTATCTAGCCGGTGCAGCGTATATCCCGCTAGCTGAATATCCATGTCATCATTCAGCCACGATTCCGTGAAACATAAGATGTAAAAAAAATTGTTTTCCCTTTGGTAGTATATTCGTGATCGTACCTCATCTAATTTATTGTCCAATGATTGCACGTTGGCAATTAATATTGACTGTAACGGCAGCTTTCCCACTCGCCATCTGCGGATCCTTACGAGGCACCCCACTCTGTGTCCTCTATACCTGCATCTCTTCCTCTTGCCAATAATGGGATGTTGGCCCTGTCGGGTGTTCAGAGTATGTCCTGTGCGTCCTGCTTGTTGAAGAAAACAATCTTTGTCTAGTCCAAGGTTGAAAGTTCACTGCCCTCATATTCAGAAGCTATTTTTTGCCGTAAGATACGGTGGCAGAAATATTATCTACAAAATAACTCTACAAAATAACAAATAACATGAAAAACCCTCACATAATAGCACAATTGGTTGGGCGCCCGTAAAACTGCTGCCATTTCTTCCGGCACCATTTAACAGCCATCAGACTGTGAAACAGCCATCACTAGCACAATAGAGGCTGCTGCCCTATATACATAGACTTGAAATTACTGGCCACTTTAATAATGGAACGCTAGTCACTTTATTAATGTTTACATATTTTGCATTATTCATGTCATATGTACAGTGTGTACAGAATGTCACCACCCCCTTTGTTGCCTTACAGCCTGAAATGAAAACACAGAAAATCTGACTTTCTGGCTTTATTTACACACAGTAGCCCACAATATCCAAGTGAGAGAAAAAAAAAGAACTCTGAAAATTCATTACAATTAAAACAGTAAAATACACTATTTGGATAAGTTAACACCCCCCTGAGTAAACACTTGGTGGAACCCCCTTTTGCTTGAATTACAGCCATGAGTCTCTTTGAAGACGTCTCTACTAACTTTGCACACCTAGACTGTGCATAATTTGCCCATTCTTCCTTGCAGAATTGTTCAAGCTCAGTCAAATTGCATGGTGACTGCACTCTTCATGTCATTCCATAGATTCTTGATGGGATTTAGGTCGGGTCTCAGACTAGGCCACTCAAGGACATTCACCTTCTTGTACTTTAACTTCTGTAAGGTTGCTTTGGCATTGTGCTTTGGGTAATTGTCATATTGAAATGTGGACCATCTTACCATTTTCAACTTCCTGGCAGAGGGCTGCAGGTTTCCACAAGAATCTGTCGATATTTTGCACTGTCCATTTTCTCTTCTATCCTGTAGGCATGGTGTTCTTTTGGTGAAAGATGTATGGGGTTTTTGCCAGACATACCGTTTTGCGTTCAGGCCAAAAAAATCTGGTTTCATCTGACCACAGCACTTTTTGCCACTTGGCCTCAGAATCTACAATGTGATTTTTAGCAAAGCTCAAACGAGACTTGATGTAACTTCTTTTGAGGAGTGTTTTTTATTCTTGCCACCCTTCCATAGAGGTCGGATTTGTGGAGTGCTTGTGATATTGTGGTCACATGCACACATTGATCAGTCTTTGCTATAAAGGCCTGAAGCTCCTTCAAAGTCACCATTGACTTCTTGGTAGCCTCTCTGATCAGTCTCCTTGCCCGGTCATCCAGTTTGGAGGGACGGCCTGATATATGCAGGGCCTGGGTGGTGCCATACATCTATCACTTCTTAATAATGGTCTTATCTGAGGGATAGACAAAGTCTTTAAAATATTTTATTTCCATCCCATGACTTGTGGCTTTCCACAACTTTATCTTGTAGATCTTTTGTCAGGATTTGGCCAGGGTTGTTCCGGTTTTTGGTCACTAGATGCCCCCATTGTGCTTTTTGACCTTTTGCTTTCCCTTGATCCCCATTATTATTTGCACCTGTGCCTCGTTTCCCCTGATTGTATTTAAATCCTTAGTTTCCCTCAGTTCTTTGCTCTGTGTTTGTATGTTAGCACCCAGCCCTAGTATTCTGTGTACTCTTGTTGATCCCGGTGGACGCTCTTGTGGAATTCTGTTTTTTGTTCTTGTTTATTTATTTTTGAGTATCTTTTGAGGCTTTTTATGCTTTACCTACCACCTTGTGGATTGACCTTTTTGTCTTGGAGGATTACCTTGTGGATTACCTTGTTCTTGTGGAATTCCTTTTGAGGTTGTGGAGTTACATGTTTTCCTGAAGGACTTCACTTTTTACTTTATTAAATACACCGTCTCAAGTACTGGTGTGTCTGCCTCATCTTCTGGGTTCTGCTGACTATTCGTGGCTCAGTTGGTTAAGTGACTGTTTCTCACTCCGGAGACCCGGGTTCGTAACCGGGTCCTGACATCTTTTTAAAGTACCTTTCTGCCCATAGTGGATACTTTACTTTGAATTGCACTGCTAAGCAGTGGAGTCCTCTATGAACAACGGCTTTTATTCTGAACTAATCAAAGTCACTATAATTGATCACAGATGGAAGCCAATTAGCTTGATTTGTGATCTGGAAGTTGGTTGGCTGTACCTCAGCTTGTTTACAATTGCAATTCTAAGGGGTGGTGGTGTTCACTTACCCAAATAGGTTATTTAAAAAATAATAATAGTAATTGTACGTTACTGTGTGTAAATGAAGCCAGACATAGTCAAATTTGACGTGTTTTCATTTCAGACTGTAAAGCAACAAAAGGTGAACATTTTGAAAGGAGTCGTGGTGACTTTCTATATCCACTGTATATACTGTATTCTATTCTACTGTGTATATACTGTATTCTATTCTACTGTGTATATACTGTATTCTATTCTACTGTGTATATACTGTATTCTATTCTACTGTGTATATACTGTATTCTATTCTACTGTATATACTGTATTCTATTCTACTGTGTATATACTGTATTCTATATCCACTGTATATACTGTATTCTATATCCACTGTATATACTGTATTCTATAGCCACTGTATATACTGTATTCTATATCCACTGTATATACTGTATTCTATATCCACTGTATATACTGTATTCTATTCTACTGTATCCTAGTCTTTGCCGCTCTGACATTGCTTGTCGAAATATTTAATTCCATTCCTTTACTTTTGATTTCTATGTAGGGTTGTGAAATTGTTAGATATTACTTGTTAGACATTACTAAACTGTTGGAGCTAGAAACAAAAGCACTTCGCTACACCAGCAATAACATCTGCTAAAGACGTGTATGTGACCAATAAAATGTTATTTTAATTTGATTTGATTTATATAGCTCCATTCTTGTGTATTTAATATTATTTTATTCCTCATGTTAATATATATATACAGTGCCTTGCGAAAGTATTTGGCCCCCTTGAACTTTGCGACCTTTTGCCACATTTCAGGCTTCAAACATAAAGATATAAAACTGTATTTTTTTGTGAAGAATCAACAAGTGGGACACAATCATGAAGTGGAACGACATTTATTGGATATTTCAAACTTTTTTAACAAATCAAAAACTGAAAAATTGGGCGTGCAAAATTATTCAGCCCCCTTAAGTTAATACTTTGTAGGGCCACCTTTTGCTGCGATTACAGCTGTAAGTCACTTGGGGTATGTCTCTATCAGTTTTGCACATCGAGAGACTGAAATTTTTTCCCATTCCTCCTTGCAAAACAGCTCGAGCTCAGTGAGGTTTGATGGAGAGCATTTGTGAACAGCAGTTTTCAGTTCTTTCCACAGATTCTCAATTCGATTCAGGTCTGGACTTTGACTTGGCCATTCTAACACCTGGATATGTTTATTTTTGAACCATTCCATTGTAGATTTTGCTTTATGTTTTGGATCATTGTCTTGTTGGAAGACAAATCTCCGTCCCAGTCTCAGGTCCTTTGCAGACTCCATCAGGTTTTCTTCCAGAATGGTCCTGTATTTGGCTCTATCCATCTTCCCATCAATTTTAACCATCTTCCCTGTCCCTGCTGAAGAAAAGCAGGCCCAAACCATGATGCGGCCACCACCATGTTTGACAGTGGGGATGATGAGCTGTGTTGCTTTTACGCCAAACATAACGTTTTGCATTGTTGCCAAAAAGTTCAATTTTGGTTTCATCTGACCAGAGCACCTTGTTCCACATGTTTGGTGTGTCTCCCAGGTGACTTGTGGCAAACTTTAAACAACACTTTTTATGGATATCTTTAAGAAATGGCTTTCTTCTTGCCACTCTTCCATAAAGGCCAGATTTGTGCAATATACGACTGATTGTTGTCCTATGGACAGAGTCTCCCACCTCAGCTGTAGATCTCTGCAGTTCATCCAGAGTGATCATGGGCCTCTTGGCTGCATCTCTGATCAGTCTTCTCCTTGTATGAGCTGAATGTTTAGAGGGACGGCCAGGTCTTGGTAGATTTGCAGTGGTCTGATACTCCTTCCATTTCAATATTATCGCTTGCACAGTGCTCCTTGGGATGTTTAAAGCATGGGAAATCTTTTTGTATCCAAATCCGGCTTTAAACTTCTTCACAACAGTATCTCAGACTTGCCTGGTGTGTTCCTTGTTCTTCATAATGCTCTCTGCGCTTTTAACGGACCTCTGAGACTATCACAGTGCAGGTGCATTTATACGGAGACTTGATTACACACAGGTCGATTGTATTTATCATCATTAGTCATTTAGGTCAACATTGGATCATTCAGAGATCCTCACTGAACTTCTGGAGAGAGTTTGCTGCACTGAAAGTAAAGGGGCTGAATAATTTTGCACGCCCAATTTTTCAGTTTTTGATTTGTTAAAAAAGTTTGAAATATCCAATAAATGTCGTTCCACTTCATGATTGTGTCCCACTTGTTGTTGATTCTTCACAAAAAAATACAGTTTTATATCTTTATGTTTGAAGCCTGAAATGTGGCAAAAGGTCGCAAAGTCCAAGGGGGCCGAATGCTTTCGCAAGGCACTGTATATATATATAACTCTGCATCATTGGGAAGGGCACGTAAAGCAAGAATTTCACGGTAAAGTCTACACCAGTTGTATTCGTTGTGCCGAACACAACATGAAGTTAAATACACAAGAAGTGAAATGCTTACTTAAAAGCACTTAACATCTCTGGCCCACCCGACACGCTAGCATCCCACCTTGCCAACAATAAATGCAAATGCGCTACGCCAAATACTAATAGCACTCGTTAAAACTCAAACGTTCATTAAAACACACATGCAGGGTACTCAATTGAAGCTACACTCGTTGTGAATCTAGCCAACAAGTCAGATTTTTAAAATGCTTTTCGGCGAAAGCATGAGAAGCTATTATCTGATCGCATGCAACACCCCGAAATACCTGAAGGGGACGTAAACAAAAGAATTAGCGTAGCCGGCGCTACACAAAACACAGAAATAAAATATAAAACATTCATTACCTTTGACGAGCTTCTTTGTTGGCACTCCTATATGTCCCATAAACATCACAATTGGTTCTTTTTTTCGATTAAATCGGTCCTTGTATACCCAAAATGTCCATTTATGAAGACTGTGTGATCCAGGGAAAAAACACAATTTCTAAACGCAACGTTATTTTTTAAGATTAAAAAAGTTGCCTATAAACTTTGACAAAACACTTCAAACTACTTCTGTAATCCAACTTTAGGTATTAGTAAACGTTAATAAACGATCAAATTGATCACAGGGCGATCTGTATTCAATAGCAGCAAGTTTGGAAAACGACGTCCACTTTCCCCCTTCCATAACTTCCTGCTGTGTACCCGAAGACCGGATGTGCCTATTACTCATGTGACCAAGGATTTACCTGAATAGAATTCACAACACTGGCGACATCGTGTGGAAGCTGTAGGAACTGTAAGCCGGTCGCTATCTATTATACCTTGCAATAGACAATACAGAGACTGGCAGACTGATTCGTTCTTCGTCGATTTTGTGATCAGGTTTCCTTGGGATTTTGACCACAAAACACGTTCTGTTATAGTCACAGACATCATTTAACCAGTTTTAGAAACTTCAGAGTGTTTTCTATGCACATATACTAATCAAACACATATACTATATTCCTGGCATGAGTAGCAGGACGATGAAATGTTGCGCGATTTTTAACAGAATGTTGAAAAAAGTAGCCCTAGCTCTAACAGGTTTTAACCAACAACGCTTTAAGAAGTTTTAAGAAAAAAAAGTGTTAATTAAAAAATAGAAAAGAAATGTAACAAATAATTAAACAGCAGCAGTAAAATAACAATATCGAGGCTACATATATGGGGTACCGGTACAGAGTCAATGTGCGGGGTCACCGGTTAGTCGAGGTACTAGGGAAAGGGGGGATACCTAGTCAGTTGTACAACTGAATGACTTCGATTGAAATGTGTCTTCTACATTTAACCCAACCCCTTTAACCCAAACAGAACAGTTCAGGGGGCTGCCTTAACATCTGTGTCTTCGGCGCCCTTGCTCCTGGACAGAACAACAGATATTTACCTTGTCGGCTCAGGGATTTGATCCAGCAGCCTTCCGGTTACTGCCCAATGCTCTAACCACTAGTCTACCTGCACGTAGAGGCTACTTGTAGGTTGAGTTAAAGTGTTAAAGTGATTATGCATAGATATGCAAAAATAATAAACAGAGTGTAGCAGCAGCGTAAAAGAGAGGGTAGCCCTTTGATTATCTGTTCAGGAGTCTTATGGCTTCGGGGCAGAAGCTGTTAAGAAGCCTTTTGCACCTAGACTTGGCACTCCGGTACCACTTTCCGTGCGGTAGCAGAGAGAACAGTCTATGACTAGGGTGGCTGGAGTCTTTGACAATTTTTAGGGCCCTCCTCTGACACCGCCTGGTATAAAAGTCATGGATGGTAGGAAGCTTGGCCCCAGTGATGTACTGGGCCGTACGCACTACCCTCTGTAGTGCCTTGCGGTCGGAGGCCGAGCAGTTGCCGAACAAGGCCGTGATACAACTAGTCAGGATGCTCTCGATGTTGCTGCTGTAGAACCTTTTGACGACCTGAGGACCCATGTCAAATCTTTTCAGTCTCCTGAGGGGGAATAGGCTTTGTTGTGCCCTCTTCATGACTGTCTTAGCGGTTTTGGACCATGATAGTTTGTTGGTGATGTGGACACCAAGGAACTTGAAGCTCTCAACCTGCTCCACTGCAGCCCCGTCGATGAGAATGGTGGCATGCTCAGTCTTCCTTTTCCTGTAGTCCATAATCATCTCCTTTGTCTTGATCACGTTGAGGGCGAGGTTGTTGTCTTGGCACAACACTGCCAGGTCTCTGACCTCCTGCCTATAGGCTGTCTCATTGTTGTTATTATATTTATTTTTATTTGTCAAATGGCAGTCAAGCATCAATAATACCCTTGATATATATTGGATAGGAGCATCAATATCATCACCGTGCACAAGTTCATCATAAGCCTTTTCATCTGCATGGTTTCCTGAGTTGAAGTGAGAGGACCACACAAGGGGTGTGAATACTTTGCCTTCAGAAAGTATTCACACACCTTGACTTTTTCCACATTTTATTGTGTTACAGCCTGAATTCCAAATTTATTGGAGATTTTGTGTCACTGGCCTACACGCAATATCCCATAATGTCAAAATAGAATTATGTTTTTAGAAATGTTTACAAAAAGCTGAAAAGTCTTGAGTCAATAACTACTCAACCCCTTTGTTATTGCATGCCTAAATAAGTTCAGGAGTAAAAATGTGCTTACTCACTTTGTGCAATAATTTTAACAACACAGGGTGAGACCCAGATGCAGACACAGGAGGCAGATGTTTCGAAACTCTGTTATTTATTGAACAACAAGGGGAAGGCACGAGGCAGTTTGAGGATAGGAAAAAGTTCATAAACCAGGTCAGAGTGCCAAACGGTACAGGGCGGCAGGCAGGCTCGAGGTCAGGGCAGGCTGAATGGTCAGGCAGGAGGGCTTAGTGTCAAGGCAGGCAAGAGGTCAGAACCGGGAGGATGAGAGAAACAGAGACTAGGAAAAAACAAGAGCTCAGAAAAACACTGGTAAGCTTGACAAGACAAGATGAACTGGCAAGAGACATACAGAGATCACAGAAATAAATACACTGGGAATAATGGGGAAGATATGTGACACCTAGAGGGGGTGGAGACAATCACAAAGACAGGTGAAAAAGATCAGGGTGTGACAATACCCGCCCTGCCGGCGGTGAGGGCCGGGTCCAGGTTGTCTTTAGAGGGGACCGAGCACATTTCCTCCGCAACCTAACCCTCCCAGTTAACCAGGTACTGGAAACCCCTGCCCCGTGGTCAAACGCACAGGAGACATCTCACCGTGTACGGCGGATGGCCATCGATGACATGGGGAGGAGGGGTGGGCTTGGAAACGGAAGACAAAGAGCTGTGAGACAAGGGCTTAATCCTGAACACATGAAACATAGGGTGTTTAAAGAGGGTTCAGGGTAACAGCAGACCAGCAGCAGTGGGACAAAGGACTCTAAAGATGGGGAAATGGGGACAATGAAACGGGGGGGAAAGTTTGCGTGACTCCACCCGAAGGGGCAGGTCCCATGTAGACAACCATTTCTGCCCAAAATGAGAGCGGGGAGCCGGAGTCCAGTGGCAGTCCACTTGTCGACGGTACCTGGAGGTGGTCTTGAGAAGAGCTGAGCAAGCTCTTTTCCACATACTCCGACAGTGACGGATGAACATCTGGGCTGAGGGTATGTTGACTTCTACTTGCTCCGGGAAGAGTGGGGGCTGATACCCCATGGAGCACTCAAAATGGTAGAGCCCAGTGGCCGAGCAGGGAAGATTGTTCCTAGCATACTCCCACCAGACCAGTTGCTGGCTCCAGGTGGTGGGGTTTGAAGAGACGAGACACCGAAGTGTTGTTTCCATATCTTGATTGGCTCACTCTGACTGGCCGTTGGACTGGGGATGAAACCTGGAGGACAGGCTGGCCAACGACCCAATAAGGGTGCAGAACGCCTTCAAGAATCGGGACGAAAACTGAGGATCACTATTAGAGACAATGTCGACCCGTAGTCCATGGATTTGGAAGACGTGCTGAGCCATGTGCTGGGCCGTCTCCTTGGCTGACGGTAACTTGGGGAGAGGGATGAAATGGGCAGCTTTAGAGAACCTGTCCACTACCGTAAGGATGGTGGTGTTTCCATCTGACGGAGGGAGCCCAGTGACAAAATCCAGGGAAATATGGGACCAGGGACAATGAGGAACAGAGAGTGGCTGAAGGAGGCCAGACGAAGTTTGCCGCGGAGTCTTATTTTGAGCACAAAACATGCATGCGGCAATGAAGGCTGAGACGTCAGGAACCATCGTGGGCCACCAGAAGCGTTGTCGGAGGAAGGCCAGGGTTCGACAGGCGCCAGAATGACAGGTAAACCTGGAGGAATGAGCCCTTTCCAGGACCTGAGACCGGGCCGAATCAGCGACGAACATCCGCTTAGCCACATTTTTGGACCCTGGGCTGTAGGAGATGGTGAACCTGGTGAATAACAGTGCCCATGGGCCTGCCTAGAGTTAAGGAGCCTGGCTGTGCGATTGTATTCTAAATTCTTATGGTCAGTCCACACCAAAAATTGATGTTCTGCCCCTTCCAGCCAGTGCCTCCACTCCTCTGGCGCCATCTTTACTGCCAGAAGATCCCAGTTCCCAATATCATAGTTCCTTTCCACGGAGTTGAGACGATGGGACAGGAAGGCACAGGGATGAAGCTTTTGGTCCTGGACAGACCCCCACTCCCACGTCAGAAGCTTCGACCTCAACCACAAACCGGATGGATGAGGATGGGGGCTGTAGTGAACCGCTGCTTAATTAAAACCTGCTAGAGATTGGGCTACTTTTTTCAACATTCTGTTAAAAATCGCACAACATTTCAAAGTCCTGCTACTCATGCCAGGAATATGGTATATGCATATGATTAGTATGTGTGGATGGAAAACACTCTGAAGTTTCTAAAACCGGTTAAATGATGTCTGTGACTATAACAGAACGTGTTTCGTGGTCAAAATCGCAAGGAAACCTGATCACAAAATCGACGAAGAAAAAATCAATCTGCCAGTCTCTGAATTGTCTATTGCAAGGTATAATAGATAGCGACCGGCTTACAGTTCCCACAGCTTCCACACAATGTCGCCAGTGTTGTGATTTCTATGCAGGTAAATCCTTGGTCATATGAGTAATAGGCACATCCTCTCGTCGGGTACACAGCAGGAAGAAATGGAAGGGGGAAAGTGGACGTCGTTTTCCAAACTTGCTCCTATTGAATACAGATCGCTCCGTGATCAATTTGATCGTTTATTAACGTTTACTAATACCTAAAGTTTGATTACAGAAGTAGTTTGAAGTGTTTTAGGCAACTTTTTCAATTAAAAAAAATAACGTTGCGTTTAGAAACTGTGTTTTTCCTGGACCACACAGTCTTCATAAATGGACATTTTGGGTATACAAGGACCGATTTATTCGAAAAAAAGACCCAATTGTGATGTTCATGGGACATATAGGAGTGCCAACAAAGAAGCTTGTCAAAGGTAATGAATGTTTTATATTTTATTTCTGCGTTTTGTGTAACGCCGGCTACGCTAATTCTTTTGTTTACGTCCCCTTCAGGTATTTTGGGGTGTTGCATGCTGTCAGATAATAGCTTCTCATGCTTTCACCGAAAAGCATTTTAAAAATCGGACTTGTTGGCTAGATTCACAACGAGTGTAGCTTCAATTGAGTACCCTGCATGTGTGTTTTAATGAACGTTTGAGTTTTAACGAGTGCTATTAGCATTTGGCGTAGCGCATTTGCATTTTATTGATGGCAAGGTGGGACGCTAGCGCGTCGGGTTGCCCAGAGAGGTTAAGGTCCACAAATGCCCTGTCAAAGGCTGGGGACTATGTGAATGGTACCTCGGGAGAGGTGAGTGCAGAGAGGGGAGCTTCCAGGGTGATGTTGCCCTGAATTAAACGGCGGTAGAAATTAGCAAACCCCAGGAACCATTGTAACTGCACCCTGGACGTGGGTTGAGGCCAATCCACCACTGCCCTCACCTTTTCAGGATCCATCTGGACATTCCTTTCAGTGATGACGTATCCCAGAAAGGAGATAGTAGAGTGGTGAAAATATCACTTCTCTGCTTTCACAAACTATTGATTCTCCAGGAGGCGCTAAAGGACTTGTCGGACATAGAGAACGTGTTCTTGGGCAGAACAGCAGAAAACAAGGAAGTCGAGGTTGACAAACACGAAACGATTCAACATGTCCCGGAGCACATCGTTTACCAGGGCCTGGACATGTTTTCACTTCGATTGAATCTATTTTGATTTCAGGCTATAATACAACAAAATGTTGAATAAGCCAAGGGGTATGAATACTTTCTAAAGGCACTGTATCATCGTGTGACTCCAAGTTTACTTTAATATCAATATTTAGACATAAAGGCGTTTCCACCGCTATTTCTCCTATACTTAATTTTACCAACACAAAGACATCCCACCATGTTGAACAAGCAAATTGTCTGTCAACATTTCTGAAATTGTACAAACATTTCCTGTTTCCATCAGCCCGGTCATGATTTTCTTTGTGTCAGGTAATTCATCTGCATGAAATTATTGAATGGAAACCTGGTGTGTGTCACAAAAATGCTCTCAATTTTATTTTGATCTTGTGAGTCTAGATATTGGAGCTGGGAGTTTTGAGGTCTGAGAAAACAGTATCTGTCATAAATAGTGTTACTACAGTATACTGTTAACACATACAGACATTTGAGAACGTGTGTGTGGATGTGTGCACATGAGCTCTTGCGTGTGCATGCAGAAAATGTGTGAAGGTTGCTGATTTGAAGGACACACCTTTCCTATGGTAAGTAGTCATTCTTAATAGGTTTTGGTTTGGTTGTGAAATATGGGTGTGCCAAACGGGTATGTGACATTATTGTCATCCCTTGGGAGAACTGCAGACTGATCTCAGTTCAGAGACAACCAAGACAGGACAAGGGGGCTAAATAAAGTCTTAGATGGATGAAAGTCCACCCAAACCATAAAACCTGCAAGACATTGAGTTTCCCTGTAGCCTCTAAGCACTGCTCACATGTTCATCATGTGGATTTAATGATGTTGTTAGGGGGATTTCTGAATGTACTGAAATCAAAGTTATCAAAGTTGTATATTTTTTTTCTTTAACAAAATGACATATCATAACATATATCATCAGTTATATGTGAGTATAACTGGATTATAATCATTATATCAAAGGTAATGATTCCAATGGCCACTTGTTTTTCGTATCATACTATGTGTTTTGACTTACCTAAAAAATTCATAAATTACCACACATCTCTTATGTATGCAGTTTAATCATTAATATTCACATCATAAAACATTTACATTACTTATCTCTTGGCTTAGAATAAAAGGAGTATTAAAATGTATTTACTAAGCTCGTTTGTGTACTTAATTTTTCAATCCATTGCTCGTAACACTTTCATACCACTGAATAATGTAGTTAACAGAAGTTGTCCATAAACCATGAAGCCACGTAATTGTAAGGCTTGAACTAACCATGACCCCTTGAATGATAATTGATATGCCCAAACTGTTTTTCTTCTACCTTGTGTAAACTTAGCTGTCATGCCCAAATTGACACATTTTGTAAATGTACACATGTACATTACATGTTCATATATAAGTCCACCACACAACAAACTAACACTAGTAATCTTGCAGAAAATAATATGTGATCATTGGGATTTCTTTAAAAAAAATCTGAGATTGCAGAAAAATCCAAATAGTTTCAGAACACTGATTTGTTATATCTACACCGTAGACAGTAGCAATAAGCCCATTGGCCCATTGGAATCGGCAGAGAAATCACATGCTAAATTTCCATCATGCTCTCTAATGCTCAAAGTTAATTTACATTTTTATTTGGGCAATATTCTGATTTCAATTAAAAAGAGGACAACATATCTGTTAGCTACATGTCATATTACTACCTCCAGGAGCCAGAAAAATCCTTATTCATGAGTTTTTGCCCTGAGCTAGATCTGCCTATCGCTTGCATTAACTCCAAAATATGTATTCTTCATAATATCTATCCCAGGAGCGATCCAGGAGATAGAAAAGTAATAAATTAGAGGGAAATCTTGTTAGCAGGGATGAAGTTGCGTTTTAGGGGAGTGGAAAGTCATGCATGGTGTTTATGTTGTTCTGTGAAAAATTATTCAGTGCTTTCCCTGAGATATTTGTAGAAAACAATTTGTTTGACATAGCTGGCACATATGAAGAAATATCAGATGCCCTCTTCACATGAGGCACGTTTCTAATTTATATAAAAACATTATGTTCATATTTATTTTACTTAAGAACATCAGACATGCTGAATTCAATAAATACAACCTTTCTAATAGGCCTACTCTATGATTGATAATTCATTCCTGGAAAACAGACCAAATGTCTACAGTCAAACAGCAGTTCTATGGTACTGTACGTTCCACTATTCACCACAGGAAAACGTGTAGATTTAGTATTGTTTTAACAGCCTTGGCTGTTGGAATGGAGTGGTTCTTTGATTGAAATCCTTGCCATGGAGCTTGACATGAGTGTTTCCTCTCCAGTCTCCTATTATCAGCTGAGCCTGTGGTGCGCAACCTAATCCCTCTTCATCAAAGCAGTGTGGGCAGCAGTCACCGAGATGTGACCGTCAATTAATCACCCCCTACCCTCCTGACCAATCCCAGCCCTGCAAAGATGTGAGGCCTCATTGCTTTTAAACACTCAAACTGGGAGATCTGGTACAGATGTGAGACTGGCGCAGACTGGCTGGGGCAAAGGGCATCCTGTGGTCAGTGAAGTTGTCCCCAGTATGAATGGCAGCCAGCCCTGAGGAGAGGTCTCAGTGAGAGTGAGCATTAGCAGATTAACCGCTGAGCTGAGCTTTAACTGCTTCCTGTTCTCCGGTCCTGCCTCAAAGCATCCTGGAGGTGTAAGTATACAGTATATCTGACGCAAAAGAGTTCACTCCTCTAGTCCAGCACCACTGGCCATGGTAAAGTAGAGTATCACTAGTAGTAGTATGTTACTAGCTTGTACTATAGTCAGCAGTGCCACAGCCAGTGCCACAGCCAGAAGTGCCACAGCCAGAAGTGTTATTGACCATTATTGAACTGACCATTACTTTCAAAACTACATTTGAGAGTATATGTTTTCATGATAGCTCATGCAGGCGACATTGCATGCCTGAAGAGTCAGAGCAGCTGGCAAGCTAATTTGCTCAGTTTCACTGTCTGGGTTTGTCTGCTCTCCAGCTAAGCTACTTTCTTAGAAACCCATTGTCTCATTAGACATCTTCTGAATATTAGATGAAGCAAATCCCCTGAAGCCTTCCAACACAAGACAGATAAAACATGAGTTCACACACCTTACGTTTTTTTTTAAAGCAGGTAACCATCATTTCAAAGTACATTTTTCAGTCGACCAATGTGCTTTCAACTCTGTGCACTATACTTTTTACCATCTAGCTATATAATATTCCATGTAAATTTAAGCATCTGAAGTCCGGTAGCTTAGAGCACTGCAGAACAGAGGGCTGCGGAGTTCATAAATGAATAAGAATCTCCAAATGAGTTTGGTGACCCCCTAAACTCCATGATATTAATATAAGTAGACATCCTGCATGCTGCGGGCTACTGCAAAGCTGGAGAGGATTACTTAAGCTCTCAGAGTTTCCTACAACTTTTATATAATGACTTTCAAGACACATTGTAGCTGCTTATTGATGGCGACAGGGAGCAATATGGAAGTAAATAAACCTTTACCGCCTTCACTTAACCCCTCGTAAAAAAACAAGGGAAATACTGGCAATGTGGCGTGTAACATCACCACTGGAAACAGAACCCCAAGGACCCCTGCCCTTGATTTAAGTAACCTAGTCATCTGTGACTGCCCTGTGAAGGGAGGTTATTGAATTATGGTGTGTTTGCATTCTCTCTATTTTCAATGAACTAGAGTGTTTGGCAGTGGCTGTATTTAATTTGATCTTAAGTCTATTGTTTGTGATTTGTGTTAAATGTTAATAGGCTTTTTGAGACACACTTGAGTGCAGGCTTTATTAATTACAGAGATGTGAATAACAAGTTCTACAGTATATGACTTAATATGAATTCTATGGTTGCATTCTTTTGCATAGCTATGCAGCATTTCTCTGGCTTCCTATTTAGTCTGGAAGCAGTGTTTTCTCTGATGGGACGTTACTGTAAATCCTATGGGACCTCTTCCCTCACCTGCAGGGCACAATTACCGTAGACAGCGTATGGTACTTAGCCAAGTTGAATCCCTTGTAGAGTTGCTTCTCTCCTCAGCCTTGCTGTAGACAGTGAATCTGTGCAGGATGTCTGGATATGCTTTTAAAGTTTCTGAAACGTAGTTTTCCTTCTATTAACAAAATAAGGTTTATTCACATGGCCTGTATGACAGTTCTTCCATTTGGTTGAGATTATAACACTTTTGTTACCTTTTTACCTGAAAACGCATAAAGAGTTCTCTGACTTCTCATAATTACTTCCACTTACATAGGAGGATGGATATGAAGAGTGATGATATGCCAAGACAAGTGCACTTCTCCACTTTTATACTCTCATGTATCTTAATGCTAGTTATAGAAGGTGATATATAATATGATATATGTGGATATTTAGGTAGTTGGTACCATATTAACATGAACAGGCCTCAAGAAATAAAGAGAAGAAAATGACTGTTTGAATATGATCAAGCATAGAGAAATGCCAAGGGTGTATTCTTGGGGTTAGCCATTACAGTGAAGCAGCTGGCTCAGGTTAAGCAGACAGTTTTTTTTAGCAAATGGGGCAGTCTGATAAAGAAGACACACAAAGGTATTTAATGAGGATGAAAATGGCTTCTCCCACAAGGATGAACTTCCACTAATGAGTTCCCCCCTCAATCCTGAGAGAAGATTTTAAATGAATAATCCTGACCAGTTTTGACTTGATGGAGGGGATAGGATTAAGTCACATATTTGAGTTTTAACGTGCAGTGAGAAAGTGGCTGGGTGGAAATAGCCCAGAGGCTCCAAGTGTTGTCTGGTAGGAGCTCAGACAGTTAATGCAGCCACAGATGTCTGAGGCTTTGTAATATTCACTAATAAAGAGCTCTTTCCACAAAATGAACTAAACAGATTCATTAAATCTGAACACCTGACACAATACGTTTTTCATTTTAAATTAAGAACTATGTTCCTACATTATAGTGTATGAAGGAACTAGCAATACAATGTATTGTAACATCAAATCATACATTATTGACAAATATCTTAAGTAGTAGTAAGATGTGGGTGCTCTATACAAAAAATAATAATATATAAAATATGGTCCTCAAGTATTTATTCTAAATCTGCAGGGTCACACTTTAGAAACAGTGAAAACATGTCCCTGGTCTACAGACCAGTAGATGGCAGACATGTCTTGTTGAAGCCACATGCAAAACAACAGTAAAGTATCTATTCGCTACTCCTATGACTGTGCTTCTCTAAACCAAGTTGTTCCAAATAACACATCTGAGGGCAAATATGTTTTTCTTCTGGGTTTGTTGGTTAATTGCACTAATATCATGCCACTGTCTCCCTTGGGTACTCTATTCTGTTAACTCTGGCATTTTACTATTGCATGTTCTTTCAATTGTAAAATGGAGCCACATAAAGCTAATTGAATATATTTTGATGCACCATTACATTTATGTACTGTGCATAACCCTGTAGTCCTTAGACTCTTAAACTGTAATGTTTTACCATGAAGAGCCAAGATGATCATCAACATCTATAGAAGAAGCATCAATGAGGCACATATAGTACATAGTTACACATGCAGTTCCTTCTGTGGAGGACGTTGACTAATGGTGGAGGATAGGATTTGGTACATTGAGCACATAATGACTAAAACAGTTTATGTTGTCTTCATTCAGAATTCTGAGTAAGGATGTGGTTTAACTGATGGGTCTTGTCCCCTCTGTCTTGACAATTTCTACTGTCAGGGAAGGTGACGGGATAAGAATCTGACGGTCGGGTTTGTGGAGGTAACCACGGCTGTATTAGATCCTCATTGGACCATAAACGAAGATGTCACACCCTGATGCGCTCTCCATGAATACAAAGTGCCAGGGGTGCCATACTTACAATGTTTAGCCTCCAGCACAGATATGAGGGAAATATTAGAGACAGTTTATTAGAGTGATGTTCAAACCTGACGTACTGTAACACTCCAAACACTCATACAGGATCCACAACATGAGATGCAAGAGTTAGATTAAACTAAATAAAGCAGTCTCATGAATGTTTTCAAGCATCACTAAGCAATGTGCAATATACTGTATGAGAAAAAAAGTTAATGTTATGGACTTAATAAATTCATAGTATTTAGATATTCTGTGTTGCTGGTTTGACATTTTAGCAGATGCTCTTATCCAGAGCAACTCGGGTTAAGTGCATTGCTTATGGGCGCATTGGCAGATTTTTCACTGAGACAGCTCACGGATTTGAACCAGCAACCTTTCAGTTACTGGCCCAACACTCTTAACCACTAGGCAACCTGCAATTTATTTTCCTATGACACATTAGAGAAGCTGGCGAGGCAATGGCCACATCCTAAAAATTACAAAGCTCTCATAAATATTGCACATAAAATGGTACTCCAAAAAGTAATATTCTAACACAAGATACCCCATTTGACTATAAAAACAAACCATTCTAAATTTACAGTGAGGGGAAAAAAGTATTTGATCCCCTGCTGATTTTGTACGTGTGCTCACTGACAAAGAAATGATCAGTCTATAATTTTAATGGTACGTTTATTTGAACAGTGAGAGACAGAAAAACAACATAATAATCCAGTAAAACGCATGTCAAAAATGTTATAAAATGATTTGCATTTTAATGAGGGAAATAAGTATTTGACCCCTCTGCAAAACATGACTTAGTACTTGGTGGCAAAACCCTTGGCAATCAGAGAGGTCAGATGTTTCTTGTTGTTGGCCACCAGGTTTGCACACATCTCAGGAGGGATTTTGTCCCACTCCTCGTTGCAGATCTTCTCCAAGTCATTAAGGTTTAAAGGCTGATGTTTGGCAAATCGAACCTTCAGCTCCCTCCACAGATTTTCTATGGGATTAAGGTCTGGAGACTGGCTAGGCCACTCCAGGACCTTAATGTGCTTCTTCTTGAGCCACTCGTTTGTTGCCTTGGGCCGTGTGTTTTGGGTCATTGTCACCTATCCACGACCTATTTTCAATGCCCTGGCTGAGGGAAGGAGGTTCTCACCCAATATTTGACGGTACATGGCCCGTCCATTGTCCTTTTGATGCTGTGAAGTTGTCCTGTCCCCTTAGCAGAAAAACACCCCCAAAGCATAATGTTTCCACCTCCATGTTTGACGGCGGGAATGGTGTTCTTGGGGTCAAAGGCAGCATTCCTCCTCCTCCAAACACGGCGAGTTGAGTTGATGCCAAAGAGCTCCATTTTGGTCTCATCTGACCACAACACTTTCCCCCAGTTGTCCTCTGAATCATTCAGATGTTCATTGGCAAACTTCAGATTGACCGTTCTTTTGTGTTTCTTCCATTTGCAAATAATCGCACACCCAACTGTTGTCGCCTTCTCACCAAGCTGCTTGGCGATGGTCTTGTCGCTCATTTCAGCCTTGTGTAGGTCTACAATCTTGTCCCTGACATCCTTGGGAGCTCTCTGGTCTTGGCCATGGTGGAGAGTTTGGAATCTGATTGATTGCTTCTGTGGACAGGTGTCTTTTATACAGATAACAAGCTTTAAGAGTGGGCTCCTAACCTCAGCTCATTACCTGTATAAAAGACACCTGGGAACCAGAAATCTTTCTGATTGAGAGGGGGTCAAAATACTTATTTCCCTCATTAAAATGCAAATCAATTTATAACATTTTTGACATGCGTTTTTTTCTGGATTTTTGTTGTTGTTCTGTCTCTCACTGTTCAAATAAACCTACCATTAAAATTATAGACTGATCAGTTCTATGTCAGTGGGCAAACGTACAAAATCAGCAGGGGATCAAATGCTTTTTTCCTAAACTGTAGACTTTTGACCTCCACACATAAGGAAAAATACGTTTCCTTTTAATTTTATGAACTTTTGCCCACCTCAAGTAACATCTTTAAATCACAGACGTCAAAGAGAAGCAAAAATTAAAGTGGCAGAAGGACTCCTTCTACACTGAACAAATTATAAATGGAACATGTAAAGTGTTGGTCCCATGTTCCATGAGGTGAAATAAAAGATCCCAGAAGTTTTCCACATGCACAAAAAGCGTACTTCTCTAAAATTTTGTGCACAAATTTGTTTATATCCCTTTCAGTGAGCATTCCTCCTTTGCCAAGATAATCCATCCACTTGACGGGTGTGGCATATCAAAAGCTTATTAAACAGCATGATCATTACACAGGTGCACCTTGTGCTGATGACAATAAAAGGCCACTAATATGTGCAGTGTTGTCACACAATTACACAAGTTTTGAGGAAGCGTGCAATTGGCATGCTGACTGCAGGAATGTCCACCAGAGCTGTGCCAGAGAATTGAATGTTAATTTCTCTACCATAAGCCACCTCCAACATTAGTTTTTGAGAATTTGTCAGTACGTTCAACCGGTCTCACAACCGCAGAAGACGTGTAACTTCACCAGCCCATGACCTCCACCATCTTGCTTCTTCACCTGCGGGATCATCTGAGACCAGCCACCCGGACAGTTGATGAAACTGTGGGTTTGCACATTCAAAGAATTTCTACACAAACTTTCAGAAACCGTCTCAGGGAAGTTCATCTGTGTGCTCGTCATCCTCACCAGGATCTTGACCCGACTACAATTTGGTGTTGTAACCGACTTCAGTGGACAAATGCTCACCTTCGATGGCCAATGACACACTGGAGAAGTGTACTCTTCACGGATTAATCCCAGTTTCAACTGTACCGGGCAGATGGCAGACATAGAGAACAGAATGCCCCATGGTGAGGTTATGGTATGGGCACGTATAAGCTATGGACAATGAACACAAGTGCATTTTATCGATGGAAATTTGTATGCACAGAGATACCGTGACGAGATCCCGAGGCCCATTGGTTGTGCCATACATTACCATGTTTCAGCATGATAATGCACAGCCCCATGTTGTAAAGATCTGTACACAATTACTGGAAGCTGAAAATGTCCCAGTTCTTCAATAGCCTGCATACTCACTAAACATGTCACCCATTGGACATGTTTGGGATGCTCTGGATTGACGTGAACAACAGCATGTTCAAGTTCCCGACAATATCTAGCAACTTCGCACAGCCATTGAAGTGGAATGGGACAACATTCCACAATCGACAATGAACAGCATGATCAACTCTATGCGAAGGAGATGTGTCACGCTGCATGAGGCAAATGTTGGTCACAACAGCTACTGACTGGTTTTCTGATCCATGCCCCTACCTTTGTCTTTAAGGTACAATACCAGTCAAAAACCTGGACACACCTACTCATTCAAGGTTTTTCTTTATTTTTACTATTTTCTACATTGTAGATGAAGACATCAAAAGTATAGAATAACACATGGAATCATGTAGTAACCAAAAATGTGTTCAACAAATCAAAATATATTTGAGATTCTTCAAAGTAGTCACTCTTTGCCTTGATGACAGCTTGCACACTCTTGGCATTCTCTCAACCAGCTTCACCTGGAATGTTTTTCCAACAGACTTTAAGTAGTTGCCACATATGCTGAGCACTTGTTGGCTGCTTTTCCTGCACTCTGTTGTCCAACTCACCCCAAGCCATCTCAATTGGGTTAAGGGTGGGTGATTGTGGAGGCCAAGTCATCTGATGCAGCACTCCATCACTCTCCTTGGTCAAATAGCTCTTACACATCCTTGAGGTGTGTTGGGTCATTGTCCTGTTGAAAAACAAATGTTACTCCCACTAAGCCCAAACCAGATGGGATGGGATAACCATGCTGGTTAAGTGTGCCTTAAATTCTAAATAAATCAGACAGTGTCACCAGCGAAACACACCCACACCATCACACCTCCTCCTCCATGCTTCAAGGTGGGATCCATACATGCGGCAATTACCCATTCACTCACAAAGACATGGCGGTTGGAACCAAAAATCTCAAATTTGGAATCATCAGACCCAAAGGACAGATTTCCACCGGTCTAATGTCCATTGCTCGTGTTTCTTGGCCCAAGCAAGTCTCTTCTTCATATTGGTGTCCTTTAGTAGTGGTTTCTTTGGAGCAATTTATCCATGAAGGCCTGACTTAATGCAGTCTCCTCTGCACAGTTGATGTTGAGATGTGTCTGTTACTTGAACTCTGTGAAGCATTTATTTGAGCTGCAATCTGATGTGCAGTTAATCTAACTACACTGTCCAATTTACAGTAGCTATTACAGTGAAAGAATACCATGTTATTGTTTGTGGAGAGTGCAGAGTCAAAAACTTGAAAGTTATTAATAAACCAATTATTTGGGCAGTATCGATACATAATTTGAACAGAAATGCAATGGTTCATTGGATCAGTCTAAATCTTTGCACATACAATGCTGCCATCTTGTGTCCAAATGATAAATTGTGTATGGGCTGGAATAATACAATATGGTCTTTCTCTTGCATTTCAAAGATGATGGTTGAAAAAAAATACAAAAACTGTTGTTCTTTCTTTGTATTATCTTTTACCAGATCTAATGTGTTGGATTCTCATACATTAATTTCACTTTTCCAGAAACATCAAAGTGTTTCCTTTGAAATGGTATCAAGAATATGCATATCCTTGCTTCATGTCCTGAGCCACAGGCAGTTAGATTTGGGTATGTCATTCTTGGCAAAAATTGAAAAAAAGGGGCAGGTTCTTAAGAGGATTTAAGGAGGAAAGAAATTCCACAATTAACTTTTTACAAGTCACACCTGTTAATTGAAATGCATTCCAGAAGACTAACTCATGAAGCTAGTTGAGAGAATGCCAAGAGTGTGCAAAGCTGTCAAGGCAAAGGGTGGCTACTTTGAAGAATCACAAATATAAAATATACACTGCCGTTCAAAAGTTTGGGGTCACTAAGAAATGTCCTGTTTTTGAAAGAAAAACTTTTTTTTCTCCATTTAAAAATAAATAAATTTATCAGACATACAGTGTAGATATTGTTAATGTTGTAAATGACTATTGTAGCTGGAAACAGCTGATTTTTATTGAAATATCTACATAGGCGTACAGAGGCCCATTATCAGCAACCACCACACTTGTGTTCCAATGGCACAATTGTGTTAGCTAATCCAAGTTTATCATTTTATTAGGCTAATTGATCATTAGAAAACCCTTTTGCAATTATGTTAGCACAGCTGAAAACTGTTGTTCTGGTTAAGGAAGCAATAAAACTGGCCTTCTTTAGTCTAGTTGAGTATCTGGAGCATCAGCATTTGTGGGTTTGATTACAGGCTCAAAATGTCCAGAAAAACTAAGAACTTTCTTCTGAAACTCTTCAGTCTCTTCTTGTTCTGAGAAATGAAAGCTATTCCATGCAAGAAATTGCCAAGAAACTGAAGATCTCTTACAATGCTGTGTACGTCTCCCTTCACAGAACAGCGCAAACTGGCTCTAACCAGAATAGAAAGAAGAGTGGGAGGCCCTGGTGCACAACTGAGCAAGAGGACAAGTACATTTAGAGTTTCTAGTTTGAGAAACAGATACCTCACAAGTCCTCAACTGGCAGCTTCATTAAATAGTACCGCAAAACAACAGTCTCAACGTCAAAAGTGAAGTGGTGACTCCGTGATGCTGGCTTTCTAGGCAGAATTGCAAAGAAAAAGCCATATCTCAGACTGGCCAATAAAAAGAAAATATTAAGATGGGCAAAAGAACACAGACACTGGACAGATGAAGATTGGAAAAAGTGTTATGGACAGACATCTAAGTTTGAGGTGTTCTGATCACAAAGAAGAACATTTGAGACGCAGAAAAAAATGAAAATATGCTGGAGGAGTGCTTGACGCCATCTGTCAAGCATTGTGGAGGTAATGTGATGGTCTGGGGGTGCTTTGGTGGTGGTAAAGTGGGAGATTTGTACAGGGTAAAAGGGATCTTGAAGAAGGAAGACTATCACTCAATTTTGTAACGCCATGCCATACCTGTGGACGGCGCTTAATTGAAGACAATTTCCTCCTACAACAGGACAATGACCCAAAGCACAGTTCCAAACTAGACAATAACTATTTCGGGAAGAAGCAGTCAGCTAGTATTCTGTCTATAATGGAGTGGCCAGCACAGGCACCAGATCTCAACCCTATTGAGCTGTTGTGGGAGCATCTTGACCGTATGGTACGTAAGAAGTGCCCATCAAGCCAATCCAACTTGTGGGAGGTGATTCAGGAAGGATGGGTGAAATCTTTTCAAATTACCTCAACAAATCGACAACTAGAATGCAAAAGGTCTGCAAGGCTGTAATGGTGCAAATGGAGGATTCTTTGACAAAAGCAACATTTGAAGGACACAATTATTATTTCAATTAAAAATCATTATTTATAACCTTGACTATATTTCCTATTCATTTTGCAACTCATTTCATGTATGTTTTCATGGAAAACACACTTTTCAACGGTAGTATACTTTGATTTGTTTAACACTTTTTTGGTTTCTACATGATTCCATATGTGTTATTTCATAGTTGTGATGTCTTCACTATTAATCTACAATGTTGAAAATATCAAAAATAAAGAAAAACCCTGGAACGACGAGGTGTGTCCAAACTTTTGACTGGTGCTGTATCTGTGACCAACACATGCATATCTGTATTCCCAGTTGTGAAACAGCTTTTTTCAATCTACGTAACATTGCAAAAATCAGAAACTTTCTGTCCAAAAATGATGCAGAAAAATTAATCCACGCTTTTGTCACTTCTAGGTTAGACTACTGCAATGCTCTACTTTCCGGCTACACAGATAAAGCACTAAATAAACTTCAGTTAGTGCTAAATACGGCTGCTAGAATCCTGACAAGAACCCAAAAATTTTATCATATTACTCCAGTGCTAGCCTCCCTACACTGGCTTCCTGTCAAAGCAAGGGCTGATTTCAAGGTGTTACTGCTAACCTACAAAGCATTACATGGGCTTGCTCCTACCTATCTCTCTGATTTGGTCCTGCCGTACATACCTACACGTACGCTACGATCACAAGACGCAGGCCTCCTAATTGTCCCTAGAATTTCTAAGCAAACATCTGGAGGCAGGGCTTTCTCCTATAGAGCTCCATTTTTATGGAATGGTCTGCCTACCCATGTCAGAGACGCAAACTCGGTCTCAACCTTTAAGTCTTTACTGAAGACTCATCTCTTCAGTGGGTCATATGATTGAGTGTAGTCTGGCCCAGGAGTGGGAAGGTGAACGGAAAGGCTCTGGAGCAACGAACCGCCCTTGCTGTCTCTGCCTGGCCGGTTCCCCTCTTTCCACTGGGATTCTCTGCCTCTAACCCTATTACCGGGGCTGAGTCACCGGCTTACTGGGGCTCTCTCATGCCGTCCCTGGAAGGGGTGCGTCACCTGAGTGGGTTGATTCACTGATGTGGTCATCCTGTCTGGGTTGGCGCCCCCCCTTGGGTTGTGCCATGGCGGAGATCTTTGTGGGCTATACTCAGCCTTGTCTCAGGATGGTAAGTTGGTGGTTGAAGATATCCCTCTCGTGGTGTGGGGGCTGTGCTTTGACAAAGTGGGTGGGGTTATATCCTTCCTGTTTGGCCCTGTCCGGGGTGTCCTTGGATGGGTCCACAGTGTCTCCTGACCCCTCCTGTCTCAGCCTCCAGTATTTATGCTGTAGTATTTTATGTGTCGGGGGGCTAGGCTCAGTTTCTTATATCTGGAGTGCTTCTCCTGTCCTATTCAGTGTCCTGTGTGAATCTAAGTGTGCGTTCTCTAATTCTCTCCTTCTCTCTTTCTTTCTCTCTCTCAGAGGACCTGAGCCCTAGGACCATGCCCCAGGACTACCTGACATGATGACTCCTTGCTGTCCCCAGTCCACCTGGCCGTGCTGCTGCTCCAGTTTAAACTGTTCTGCCTTATTATTATTAACCATGCTGGTCATTTATGAACATTTGAACATTTTGGCCATGTTCTGTTATAATCTCCACCCGGCACAGCCAGAAGAGGACTGGCCACCCCACATAGCCTGATTCCTCTCTAGGTTTCTTCCTAGGTTTTGGCCTTTCTAGGGAGTTTTTCCTAGCCACCGTGCCTCTACACCTTCATTGCTTGCTGTTTGGGGTTTTAGGCTGGGTTTCTGTACAGCACTTTGAGATATCAGCTGATGTACGAAGGGCTATATAAATACATTTGATTTGATTTGATTTGAAATCCGTAGATTAGGGCCTAATTAATATTTCTGAATTGATTGATTTCCTTATTTGAACTGTAACTCAGTAAAACAAAATTATATTGTTGCGTGTTGCATTTATATTTTTGTTCAGTGTACTGTACAGGGATCCCCCCTGATAGACGGGCTATATTCATCCAGGGACATAAATACGAGGGATGTTTTTTATCTGAGTTGCTAGAGTTGTTAGTCATTGTTCCCAAATTTAACCTTAGCAACCCCACCAAATACTCAAATACTCTGAGTAGTTGATTACAACTATGTGTAGCGTATTGTAGCTTCCCTCTGACAGTTGAGACAGTGAGATAGAGATCTGGGGTGTTTGTTTTCCCATAAAGTTCAGAGAGATTGTCCTGTTTACTCTGTGCTGCTGGGAGGCAACTGACCCCCGACGTCACAAATAAATCTGGAACACCATAAATGCTGGGTTGGGAATCTGAATAACAATCTCCTATTCTTGTCCATCTACTAGTTAGGGCTAGAACTGTGCTTGAAGTACTGAATGTGTGCATTTCCAACTCTGGAAAGTCAGTGTTGTAATTCACAATACACTCGGGCATTCACTGGTTTGCTTGTTGATGATAATGTTGAATAGATATGTGACTTCTAGTGACTCCCAAACCCGCATGCGGGAGCGTAATCATCGCCTGAAACTAATTAGCATAACGCAACGGACATAAATATCCCTAGAAAAGATTCCTATTCATGAAAATCACAAATGAAATATATTGAGACACAGCTTAGCCTTTTGTTAATCACCCAGTCATCTCAGATTTTCAAAATATGCTTTACAGCCAACGCAAGACAAGCATTTGTGTAAGTTTATCGATAGCCTAGCATAGCATTATGCCTTGCTAGCAGCAGGCAACCTTGTCACGGAAATCAGAAAAGCAATCAAATTAAATCGTTTACCTTTGATGAACTTCAGATGTTTTCACTCACGAGACTCCCAGGTAGATAGCCAAAGTTCATTTTTTCCCAAAATATTATTTTTGTAGGCAAAACAGCTCCGTTTGTTCTTCACATTTGGCTGAGAAATCGCCCGGAAATTGCAGTCACCACAACGCCGAAAAATATTCCAAATTGCTCCATAATATCGACAGAAACATGGCAAACGTTGTTTAGAATCCATCTTCAAGGTGTTTTTCTGATATCTATTCGATAATATACCCGTCGGGACAATTCGTTTTTCACTAGAACCATTGGAGTAATGGCTACCTCTGTATTTTACGTGAGAATTTCTCTCTGAGCCACCATGTGACCACTTACGCAATGTGCAATGTGGCCGCCTACGGCTATTCTTCAACAGATATGCGTAAACCTACGTCACAATGCTGTAGACACCTTGGGGAATACGTAGAAAGCGTAAGCTCGTTGATGGGACATTCACAGCCAAATAGGGAGTCATTGGAACGCAGCGCTTTCAAAACCTGGGGCACTTCCGGATTGGATTTTTTTCAGGCTTTCGCCTGCAACATCAGTTCTGTTATACTCACAGATAATATCTTTACAGTTTTGGAAACGTTAGAAACGTGTTTTCTATCCAAAGCTATCAATTATATGCATATTCTAGCATCTTTTCCTGACAAAATGTCCCGTTTAAAACGAGAACGTTTTTTTCCCAAAAATGAAAATACTTCCCCCTAGCACCAAGAGGTTGAATCAAACATTGTGTTTTGATATAGGAATAACTAAATGTGAATATAAGCATTATCAAATTATTTTATTCAAACTTGACTTTATAAAATAGAAAAATACATGTGAAACAGAAACCCATTGGGTTTGACTAATTATGGAATAGCAATGCGCTATTCTCAGACTAACATACAGGTAAATGCCAAAAATAATGGAAACACTTGTGAAATTAGGGATACAAACTATATTGAGAGCCGGTGCTTCCACACAGGTGTGGGCAGTGACTTAATTATGCAATTAACATCCTATCATGCTACGGGTCATGTATAAAAATGCTGAGCTGGCCATTATTTTGGCTACCTTAGCTATGCCCCATAGGATGACAATGCACCCAGCCACAGGGCATGAGTGGTCACTGAATTGTTTGATGAGCATGAAAACACATGCCATGGCCATCTCAGTCCAATTGAAAACTTATGGGAGACTCTGGAGCAGCACCTGAGACAGCGTTTTCCACCAATGTATGGAATGTATTGTGGAAGAATGGTGTCGCATCCCTCCAACAGAGTTCCAGACACTTGTAGAATTGTAGAATTTAAGCTGCTTTATTTTGGCAGTTACCTCCCATTGGGCACAGATGTCAATTCCACGTTGGTTCAACGTAATTTCATTGAAATGATATGGAAACAATGTTGATTCAACCAGTGTGTGTGTAGTGGGCTGTACACTGTACTGTAGAGCCCCCCACCCCCCAACACACACAATTTATTTTTTTAGGGAGGGACAAAAGACTAAAACACCACAATCTGCTCCAAGTTCTTTTTAATTTTTGAAAGTCTTCCCACACAGAGAGGCATTATCACATAGAGATGTAAGCCAGGTTTGAAATGTTTATACTTTAGTCAAATATTATCTGTAGTGCGGGCAATTTGCAGTCATCAAATTATTTATAGCTATGTTGCCCCCCATCATCGACATCGTAAAAGTCTGAGTTAAGACAATATGTTTTGAGAAAGAACAACTCCAAGGTCAAAATATCCACCTAGAATTAAAATAAGCTATAAAAGGTATAAAATACATATAATAGAGTATCATGTGCTTTAAAAAAAATAAGGCACATACTTATGTACTTCGGAACTATCAACACATTACAGTTTCTGCTCAGACATGTTCAACTTTAGTTACAATGTATTGAATTTCAAAATAAATGCTTACTAGGCCCATATTATACTCCATGGAATGTGTCCGAATGCATCAGCAAATGAGTCACAACATACGGAATTAATTCATTATACACTTCAACATCACAACCTGATTCAATAGCTCTCAAAGTGCTTTACATTATATACAGTAGGTAACACCTCAACTGGTATTATACTGCAGCCACCTGTTACCATAATGTGTGTGCAGTCATGCCCATTCTAATGACGGTCATGGAAAGAGTAGGCTACATTTCTCAACACAGCCTACTACGTACTACTACGTATACTGTCCATCTGCTATGAAATCAAAAGTTGAATTCGTTCAAGACTTATTCACTCTATATCCACAGTGAGCCTGTGTTAGACCCTTTACGCCACAAGAGAAAATAATGTGCAACATTGCAATTTGAAGGATTCACTTTTGTTCTTTAAAAGACGATGCAGAGGCTCAACATTTAGCCTAGCTAAAAACTAGGTGGGAATCGACCGGTTATGAATGAAGACAGTTGTTAGAAAGCAGAAAAAGTTACATTTAGAGCACTACTTGGAATGAGTAAAACATTTTGTTACCAATGTGAGACAAAATTTGAGAACTCACCTCAGAGTAAGGCAAGCAAAGACTGGTCCACCAAGCGGTCTCTCCAACTCCTCTGACTGAATGTAAGATGGGCTGTCCAGTTCAAACTGTTCCTCAGACACCACATCCGCATAGTTAGCAGGGGCTGGGGATTAACACTAAGGTGAACAACATGTCAGAATCAACTTTGTATCTACTAAAAACTGTTGGTGAAAGCTTCAACAGAGCTTTAACAATCCAGAAAGACATGAAGTAGGACAATGGCAATGAATGGGAGTTTATACATGACCCCTTTTAAACCCTGTTCAGAAAAAGCTTTTTCATAGTCTTAATAAGTAAAGCAAGGGATCAGAATCCAAAGATAATGTTGCAGTGAGTGTATATGAGAGAATTTTTATGAGGCTTTGCCTGACCTTCAGGCACTTCAGGATGTGCCAGTGTGAGCCAGCTCATATCCATGCTGAAGTTGCTGCTCACACTGAAGCTTCTGATGTCACACTGGAGCTCCTCCTTCAGTTTCTTAGCACCAGGTATTCATACCATTACCTGCACATAGGAAAAGAAATAAGCAGGAATAACTTATCCCATCTGAATGCTGATTTAGTTGAACATTTATTATTTTGCTCTTACTTAGCATACAGACATCAATATTTACAAGGGAAAAACCATGCAGATGGTATAACATAATATGATCTACAATGGCATTTATACCAGACTTAAACAATATAATAGATTAGAGTAACAAAGCATCCATAAAAAGGGCAGCCAAGGAGTATTCCACTGATCACTGAAGAGTTGAAAATTGAGGCATAGACAGGTGGGATCTTCAGTGTTTATCCATTCCAGGTGTGCAGACTGATGGAATGTGGTTACCCCTCACGCTGTTTTGTGTCTGTATTTTGTAGATAGCTGCTTTGAGCACGATGAGTCAAGAATAGCTATTCTCAATCACAGCGTAGATGGGGATGGACTCTCCTAGAAGGAAGACGAGAGTAAAAGAATCATCCTGAGGACATTGCACTATAATAAAAAGAAAGACTGAATAAATCTTGATCCATGACAAAAAACTAACTTTTGAGACATTCGGACTGTTACTGTAGCCCCTTCTGTCCATATTGACATTAAGAGAGGTAGGGCCTAAGGTGAAAAACCAACAGCAATCTTCACATTTCTTTGCAGTCAGAGGACTGAGGACCAAAAATGATACATTCACTGGCTCAAAGATGAAACTATATTTTACATAATGTACTTAATTATCGAATGGCACTCATTCATTCAGGGAGAAAGCTAAATCATCAAGTTGTGCTGAAAAAGAAAAGTCTACATTGGAAAGTCTCCATTAACTGAGTTATTAGTACACTAGCCAGACAGTGTAATATTGAAGCAAATCAAGATTGGATTTCATCATTTTCTATTCAGTCAGAAAAGTTAACTCACTTTTGAGTAGGGTTGCAAACTTCTGGGAACTTCAATAAATTCCCTAGTTTTCCTGAAATCCCATTTGAAGGCTTTCTGGAAATACAGAAACCCTCAAAGAGGATTTCTGGAAATCCTGGGAATTTATTGAAAGTTACCAGAATTTTTTAACCCTATTTTTTGAGGGAGCTAAACTTGAAATGGGAACTCCATGACGCCCTCCATCAGGACTGATTCATTTCTAACCATCTGAAACAAAATAACACAATTTCATCAAAAAGTATAGTAATCAACAGTATTATATTCACTGACTGTAATACATAGGATGATATATTGTATTGGTCTAATGGGGGACAAGCAAGTATCCATAAACAGTTCAGTCATTGGTTGGCCTAGAATCTTGTAGCCAATGAGAGGAGTCTATTATATGCCCTGCACATGTCTCAGGTGAACCGGGTTAGTGTTGATTGCATTTGTTTTGGAAGAGGTGTGGTGATATTGATTGTTTGTTGGGACGAATAGTTTGTTGACAACTGTACTATTTTAGATAATGGTGCTTTCAAGACAACTGGGAACGCAGAAAATTCATGAGGATGAATTAGGCCGACCTGACACATGGAAAATGTCACAACCGGGCTAATAGAGAAAGGACAGGCCAGTACAATTTCGTAAACGCTGACAATTTGTTTGTTCAACCCAAGTGGGTTCTTTTTATGTCTGTAAAATAAATGATGCAAGAAATTGTGGTGGAAACACCTTTATGTATAGATATTGATATAATAACCATCATATATATATATCCTGTATAATATTTATATATATTTTTTTCTCAACTTGGAGTTAGGCAATAATATGTTGTATGGTCCTCCCACTATGACTTGGGGAAACCATGCAGTTTATTAGACTACAGATTAAATAAATTATGATGAACTGCACAGGGTGGTGAAAGTGCATGTGATGAGCTTGAATAAATATTGAGGGTCTTATTCTGGTGACATGATGATCGATGCATGCTGCTGTTTGACCAATAAAAATAATATCACTCTTATCCATAATAATCTCATAATGTAAGTAGCCTACCCGAACTGTATCTGCCAGCTGTTGAGATGTTGACAAGAGCGCACTTGCCAAGACCAGAGTGGGCACATTTACTATATAACACAACAGTTTTTGTGACAAAACCATCAGTAGTGTTGAAAAAGCGATGGAAACCCATTTAACTTGTATTCTTTTTGTACGTGGGATATTAACTGCAAACAAATCTTTATGTGCAATACATCATTGTGCACAGATTTTTATCTGCAATAAATCAGTTTGATGGAAGAACATGCGCCTATTATTTTATTCAGATTTTAAAATATTCACATGAAAATCTGTTGCAAATTTGATAGAAACCTAGCTATTGATCTTTAGGTTGGAAAGTCGGAGCTCTAGAAAGATGCCCGAGCTTCTGACAATTCTAAGTTGGATGACCGATCATAAGTCTAACCTAGCTACGGACAGAAGTGACACCAGGCTGCCTCTGGGGGCATGAGCCAGCTGCCCTGTTTTGGCCTACGGTGAAGTTGGCTCAAAACAAAAGTTATGAAGGCTATTTAAGCACATTGAGTAATGAGTAGGATTCTGTTTTCACATAAAAAAGTTATTGTTTTTGATAAAAAAAAGGCCTTCCCAATGAAAACTAGCTTGAAAATTCTAACATATTTTATGGAAAGAGATGTTTCTGAACAATGCATCATGCTGCTTGGTTGACAACATGACCGAACTATGCATATTACTGTTCCATTTGAGAAGGGCATTAGCTTCCTCCCCCACTGCTTTAACCTGTTCACGCCACGGGCCATATCCAGGTGCACTTAATCGAAGTCCCTCTCTCCCAAGAATAAATGTTTCCATACAAAGATGATGGAGAGAGGGTGAAAGAATTCCTTTATGTTGTATAATGACTGCATGGACGTTCTAAATATATGTGCATTGTAGCCTTGTGCCAACGAAGCCTATGCCTATTTTATGTTACTATAAAAGTAAATATAGACCTAAATATGCACTATATTAACTCCATAGGTTCATGATGGATAGAATCTATAATCAATCTATAATTATTATTATTTAAAGTGCTATTACGTTAATATAGTACTAGCATATTACATTAATATATTATGGAGTTTGTGGATAATAAAATGAAACAGGGGCCCAACTTTCCCTGGGGACGGGGGGGACATGTTACCCCCTCATTCTGAAATTGCATTTTTGTCCTACCCAGTTTTATAATTAGAATATAATACAAAACAGGTCAACGGTGTGCTTTAGGACCATGCGGACGCCTCCGAGCGGTCGGAGTGTCTGGAGTGTTCATCCTACTAGATAAAATAAAACATCATGTTAATCCCACTTCTAAAACCAAAGTTGCACCCCTGGAATGAAACATTCTTTGTTTTTGTTACAACTATAAAGGTATTGCCTAAAGTAAACTAGGAATCAGGCTAAGAAGCCTTGAAAGGAAAAAAAGTCACATTTACTTGTGAGCCAAGGACATTTATAGCATATTCTATTGGAGTATAATTACAAAATAGTAGCCAAATGTAATTATATCACTACTATGCTATGTGCCATTCTGTCTGTAGGCTAGTGCAATCTCTATTCACTGTTCTTGTATGGCCAATGCATTGAATCTGAAAGGTAGGGATGCTTGGATAAAAACCCACTGCAAGGCAAAGAAGAAAGTGGATTTAAAATAGTGTGATATAGTGCATGGTACTGTATGATGAGGTTATTCGGCATGGGTGAAATAATCTCAGTTACATTCACCAACTGTATGGAAATGTACAAGTTAGCAGACTAACCATGTGTGTGTGTGTGTGTGTGTGTGTGTGTGTGTGTGTGTGTGTGTGTGTGTGTGTGTGTGTGTGTGTGTGTGTGTGTGTGTGCTTGTTTAATTAACTATACTATAAATGATCAAAAATGTGACGAACTGGGGACATTTTGTTAGTCCCTACAATGTCAAATGCTATTTCTGGGGGGTTTAGGGTTAAGGTTAGAATTAGTGTTAGGGTTAGGAGCTAGGGTTAAGGTTAGGGTTGTGGTTAATATTGAGGTTAGGGTAAGGTTAAGGGTTAGGGTTAGATTAGTGGTTAGGACATTTTTGAATCTGAATGGGATTGAAATGTGTCCCCACAAGGTTAGTTATATGAGTGTGTGTGTGTGTGTGTGTGTGTGTGTGTGTGTGTGTGTGTGTGTGTGTGTGTGTGTGTGTGTGTGTGTGTGTGTGTGTGTGTGTGTGTGTGTGTGTGTGTGTGTGTGTGTGTGTGGCACACAGACTGCTGGATGCTGCAAACTCCCATGTGTGCTAATAGATTCAAGATGACATGCTCTCCGCTTCTGTGCTGAATGTTCACTGAACTTTCTGGCACAAAGGCTGCCTCTAAAGTGGGTTCAACCAGAGGTTCATATAAACAAACAGCAGAAAATGGAGAGCCAGGGATTAATGAGCCTAAATGTTGGAATGACTGACAATCCTTCATTGCCATTAGCCTCTGGCCTCCACCTATGCCACTTCCAAAATATACAAGGACGATACAATGTTTTGTTCGTGACATTCTTATTTAAGCAATTTAAGCTTATTTAAGCAAGGCACGAGGGGGTGCGGTATATGGCCAATATACCACGGCTAAGGGTTGTTCTTAAGCACGATGCGACGCTGAGTGCCTGTATTCAGCCCTTAGCCATGGTATGTTGATCATATACCACAAACCCCTGAGGTGCCTCATTGCTGTTATAAACTGGTTACCAATGTAATTAGAACAGTAAAAATACATGTTTTGTCTTACCCGTGATATACGGTCTGATATACCAAGGCTTTCAGCCGATCAGCATCAGGTGCCAAACTACCTGGTTTATTATAAGTGTTAGCTGTTGGGGGCCAAACATACCCCCTGCTTTGCTGTACAGATATAGCTGTATTGTGTGTGGAGAAACTCCACTCTGCCTTTTGTGTACTATAGAATGTTTGTACACATTCAATGCAGACTAGAGTGTTGAGTGGTTTAGTAAGCTGCCAATGAACACCCTACAAGTTTGAGATGACCATAACAAAATGCCAATAGTCAAGGTGGCAAATTTTGTCTGAATTTATTTCTCTTTCTTTAAAAAAATCACAATATGGTCACAAATAAGAACTGCACATGCATAGCATCACAGAGAATATTTCTCTAAAGTGTTCTGACTAAAATACTGTAGATGTAATGTACTGCAGATGTAATGTAGTTTTACTGTACTTAAACAATGAATTACAAGCAACATCTCTTATACTGCTGTTATATACACTGCTCTCTGGTGGTAGTTGTGTTGTATTGCACAGTAGATCAGCCTAGAAAGGCTTTGGGGTTTGGTATTTATTTCACTGCTGCACATGAACAATGAAACTATGGTAGGATGGCAATCAAGGTGATATTAGCTGAAAGGATGTCTGAGGGTTACATGTCTGAAGGTCACATGTCTGAAGGTCACATGTCTGAGGGTCACATGTCTGAGGGTTATATGTCTGAGGGTTACATGTCTGAGGGTTACATGTCTGAGGGTTACATGTCTGAGGGTTACATGTCTGAGGGTTACATGTCTGAGGGTTACATGTCTGAAGGTCACATGTCTGAGGGTCACATGTCTGAGGGTTATATGTCTGAGGGTTACATGTCTGAGGGTTACATGTCTGAGGGTTACATGTCTGAGGGTTACATGTCTGAGGGTTACATGTCTGAGGGTTACATGTCTGAGGGTTACATGTCTGAGGGTTACATGTCTGAAAGTTACATGTCTGAAGGTTACATGTCTGAGGGTTACATGTCTGAGGGTTACATGTCTGAGGGTTACATGTCTGAGGGTAACATGTCTGAGGGTAACATGTCTGAGGGTTACATGTCTGAAGGTTACATGTCTGAGGGTTACATGTCTAAAAGTTACATGTCTGAAGGTTACATGTCTGAGGGTTACTGTCTGAAGGTTACATGTCATAGGGTTACATGTCTGAAGTTTACATGTCTGAGGGTTACATGTCTGAAGGTTACAGGTCATAGGGTTACATGTCTGAAAGTTACATGTCTGAGGGTTACATGTCTGAGGGTAACATGTCTGAGGGTTACATGTCTGAGGGTTACATGTCTGAGGGTTACATGTCTGAGGGTTACATGTCTGAGGGTTACATGTCTGGGGGTTACATGTCGGGGGTTACATGTCTGGGGTTACATGTCTGAGGGTTACATGTCTGAGGGTTACATGTCTGAGGGTTACATGTCTGAGGGTTACATGTCTGAAGGTTACATGTCTGAGGGTTACATGTCTGAGGGTTACATTTCATAGAGTTACATTTCATACGGTTACATGTCTGCGGGTTACATGTCTGAGGGTTACATGTCTGAGGGTTACATGTCTGAGGGTTACATGTCTGAAGGTTACATGTCATAGTGTTACATGTCTGAAGGTTACATTTCTGAAAGTTACATGTCTGAAGTTTACATGTCTGAGGGTTACATGTCTGAGAGTTACAGGTCTGAGGGTTACAGGTCTGAGGGTTACAGGTCTGAGGGTTACATGTCTGAAGGTTACATGTCATAGGGCTACATGTCACAGGGCTACATGTCTGAAGGTTACATGTCTGAGGGTTACATGTCTGAAGGTTACATGTCTGAAAGTTACATGTCTGAAAGTTACATGTCATAGGTTTACATGTCTGCGGGTTACATGTCTGAGGGTTACATATCTGAAAGCTACATGTCATAGGGTTAAATGTCTGAAGGTTACCTGTCATAGGGCTACATGTCATAAGGTTACATGTCTGAAGGTTGCATGTCTGAAGGTTACATGTCTGAGGGTTACATGTCTGAGGGTTACATGTCTGAGGGTTACATGTCTGAGGGTTACATGTCTGAAAGTTACATGTCATAGGGTTACATGTCATAGGGTTACATGTCTGAAGGTTCTCATGTCTGAGGGTTACATTTCTGAGGGTTACATTTCTGAGGGTTACATTTCATAGGGTTACATTTCATAGGGTTACATGTCTGCGGGTTACATATCTGAAAGTTACATGTCTGAAGGTTACATGTCAGAAGGTTACATGTCTGAGGGTTACATGTCTGAAGGTTACATGTCTGAGGGTTACATTTCTGAGGGTTACATTTCATAGGGTTACATGTCTGAGGGTTACATGTCTGCGGGTTACATGTCTGAGGGTTACATGTCTGAAGTTTACATGTCTGAAGGTTACATGTCTGGGGGTTACATGTCTGAGGGTTACATGTCTGAAGGTTACATGTCATAGTGTTACATGTCTGAAGGTTACATTTCTGAAAGTTACATGTCTGAAGTTTACATGTCTGAGGGTTACATGTCTGAGAGTTACAGGTCTGAGGGTTACATGTCATAGGGTTACATGTCTGAAGGTTACATGTCTGAAGGTTACATGTCTGAGGGTTACATGTCTGAGGGTTACATGTCTGAAGGTTACATGTCTGAAGGTTACATGTCTGAGGGTTACATGTCTGAAGGTTACATGTCTGAGGGGTACATTTCCGAAGGTTACATGTCTGAAGGTTACATGTCTGAAGGTTACATGTCTGAGGGTTACATGTCTGAGGGTTACATGTCTGAAGGTTACATGTCTGAAGGTTACATGTCTGAGGGTTACATGTCTGAAGGTTACATGTCTGAGGGGTACATTTCCGAAGGTTACATGTCTGAGGGTTACATGTCTGAAAGTTACCTGTCATAGGGCTACATGTCACAGGGCTACATGTCTGAAGGTTACATGTCTGAAGGTTACATGTCTGAAGGTTACATGTCTGCGGGTTACATGTCTGCGGGTTACATGTCTGAGGGTTACATATCTGAAAGCTACATGTCATAGGGTTAAATGTCTGAAGGTTGCATGTCTGAAGGTTACATGTCTGAGGGTTACATGTCTGAGGGTTACATGTCTGAGGGTTACATGTCTGAGGGTTACATGTCTGAAAGTTACATGTCATAGGGTTACATGTCATAGGGTTACATGTCTGAAGGTTACATTTCTGAAAGTTACATGTCTGAAGTTTACATGTCTGAGGGTTACATTTCTGAGGGTTACATTTCTGAGGGTTACATTTCTGAGGGTTACATTTCTGAGGGTTACATTTCATAGGGTTACATTTCATAGGGTTACATTTCATAGGGTTACATGTCTGCGGGTTACATATCTGAAAGTTACATGTCTGAAGGTTACATGTCAGAAGGTTACATGTCTGAGGGTTACATGTCTGAAGGTTACATGTCTGAAGGTTACATGTCTGAGGGTTACATTTCTGAGGGTTACATTTCATAGGGTTACATGTCTGAGGGTTACATGTCTGAGGGTTACATGTCTGAAGTTTACATGTCTGAAGGTTACATGTCTGAGGGTTACATGTCTGAAGGTTACATTTCATAGGGTTACATTTCATAGGGTTACATGTCTGAGGGTTACATGTCTGAGGGTTACATGTCTGTAGGTTACATGTCTGAGGGTTACATGTCTGAGGGTTACATGTCTGAGGGTTACATGTCTGAGGGTTACATGTCTGAGGGTTACATGTCTGAGGGTTACATGTCTGAGGGTTACATGTCTGAAGGTTACATGTCATAGGGTTACATGTCATAGGGTTACATGTCTGAAGGTTACATGTCTGAGGGTTACATTTCTGAGGGTTACATTTCATAGGGTTACATGTCTGCGGGTTACATGTCTGAGGGTTACATGTCTGCGGGTTACATGTCTGAGGGTTACATGTCTGAGGGTTACATGTCTGAGGGTTACATGTCTGAGGGTTACATGTCATAGGGTTACATGCCTGAGGGTTACATGTCTGAGGGTTACATGTCTGAGGGTTACATGTCATAGGGTTACATGTCTGAAGGTTACATGTCTGAGGGTTACATTTCTGAGGGTTACATTTCATAGGGTTACATGTCTGCGGGTTACATGTCTGCGGGTTACATGTCTGAGGGTTACATGTCTGAGGGTTACATGTCTGAGGGTTACATGTCTGAGGGTTACATGTCATAGGGTTACATGCCTGAGGGTTACATGTCTGAGGGTTACATGTCTGAGGGTTACATGTCTGAGGGTTACATGTCTGAGGGTTACATGTCTGAGGGTTACATGTCTGAAGGTTACATGTCTGAAGGTGACATGCCTGAGGGTTACATGTCTGAGGGTTACATGTCTGAGGGTTACATGTCTGAAGGTTACATGTCATAGGATTTCATGTCTGAGGATTACATGTCTGAAGGTTACATGTCTGAGGGTTACATGTCTGAAGGTTGCATGTCTGAAAGTTACATGTCTGAAGGTTGAAGGTTACATGTGAGGGTTACATGTCTGAGGGTTACATGTCTCAAAGTTACATGTCTGAAGGTTACATGTCTGAGGGTTACATGTCTGAGGGTTACATGTCTGAAGGTTACATGTCTGAAGGTTACATGTCTGAAGGTTACATGTCTGAAGGTTACATGTCTGAGGGTTGAAGGTTACATGTCTGAAGGTTACATGTCTGAAGGTTACATGTCATAGGGTTACATATGAAGGTTACATGTCTGGGTTACATGTCTGAAGGTTAGATTTCATGTCTGAAGGTTACATGTCTGAAGGTTACATGTCTAGGGTTACATGTCTAGGGTTACATGTCTGAGGGTTACATGTCTGAGGGTTACATGTCTGAGGGTTACATGTCTGAAGGTTACATGTCATAGGGTTACATGCCATAGGGTTACATGTCTGAAGGTTACATGTCTGAGGGTTACAGGTTACATGTCTGAGGGTTACATTTCTGAGGGTTACATTTCATAGGGTTAGATTTCATACATGGGTTTACATGAAGGTTACATGTCTGAAGGTTACATGTCAGTTACAAGGTTACATGTCTGTCATAGGGTTACATGTCTGAAGGTTACATGTCTGAGGGTTACATTGTCTGAAAGGGTTACATGTCTGAGGGTTACATGTCTGCGGGTTACATGTCTGAGGGTTACATGTCTGAAGTTTACATGTCTGAGGGTTACATGTCTGGGGGTTACATGTCTGGGGGTTACATGTCATAGGGTTACATGTCTGAAGGTTCTCATGTCTGAGGGTTACATTTCTGAGGGTACATTTCTGAGGGTTACATTTCATAGGGTTACATTTCATAGGGTTACATGTCTGCGGGTTACATATCTGAAAGTTACATGTCTGAAGGTTACATGTCAGAAGGTTACATGTCTGAGGGTTACATGTCTGAAGGTTACATGTCTGAGGGTTACATTTCTGAGGGTTACATTTCATAGGGTTACATGTCTGAGGGTTACATGTCTGCGGGTTACATGTCTGAGGGTTACATGTCTGAAGTTTACATGTCTGAGGGTTACATGTCTGGGGGTTACATGTCTGAGGGTTACATGTCTGAAGGTTACATGTCATAGTGTTACATGTCTGAAGGTTACATTTCTGAAAGTTACATGTCTGAAGTTTACATGTCTGAGGGTTACATGTCTGAGAGTTACAGGTCTGAGGGTTACATGTCAGAGGGTTACATGTCTGAAGGTTACATGTCTGAAGGTTACATGTGTACATGTCTAGGGTTACATGTCTGAGGGTTACATGTCTGAGGGTTACATGTCTGAGGGTTACATGTCTGAGGGTTACATGTCTGAGGGTTACATGTCTGAGGGTTACATTTCCGAAGGTTACATGTCTGAGGGTTACATGTCTGAAAGTTACCTGTCATAGGGTTACATGTCACAGGGTTACATGTCTGAAGGTTACATGTCTGAAGGTTACATGTCATAGGGTTACATGTCTGAGGGTTACATGTCTGAGGGTTACATGTCTGAAGGGTTACATGTCTGAGGGTTACATGTCTGAAGGTTACATGTCTAGGGCTACATGTCATAAGGTTACATGTCTGAAGGTTACATGTCTGAAGGTTACATGTCTGAGGGTTACATGTCTGAGGGTTACATGTCTGAGGGTTACATGTCTGAGGGTTACATGTCTGAGGGTTACATGTCATAGGGTTACATGTCTGAGGGTTACATGTCTGAGGGTTACATGTCTGAGGGTTACATGTCTGAGGGTTACATGTCTGAGGGTTACATGTCTGAGGGTTACATGTCTGAAGGTTACATGTCATAGGGTTACATGTCATAGGGTTACATGTCTGAAGGTTACATGTCTGAGGGTTACATTTCTGAGGGTTACATTTCATAGGGTTACATGTCTGCGGGTTACATGTCTGAGGGTTACATGTCTGCGGGTTACATGTCTGAGGGTTACATGTCTGAGGGTTACATGTCTGAGGGTTACATGTCTGAGGGTTACATGTCTGAGGGTTACATGTCATAGGGTTACATGCCTGAGGGTTACATGTCTGAGGGTTACATGTCTGAGGGTTACATGTCTGAGGGTTACATGTCTGAAGGTTACATGTCTGAGGGTTACATTTCTGAGGGTTACATTTCAGGGTTACATGTCTGCGGGTTACATGTCTGCGGGTTACATGTCTGAGGGTTACATGTCTGAGGGTTACATGTCTGAGGGTTACATGTCTGAGGGTTACATGTCTGAGGGTTACATGTCTGAGGATTACATGTCTGAAGGTTACATGTCTGAGGGTTACATGTCCGAAGGTTGCATGTCTGAAAGTTACATGTCTGAAGGTTACATGTGAGGGTTACATGTCTGAGGGTTACATGTCTCAAAGTTACATGTCTGAAGGTTACATGTCTGAGGGTTACATGTCTGAGGGTTACATGTCTGAAGGTTACATGTCTGAAGGTTACATGTCTGAAGGTTGCATGCTTGAAGGTTATATGTCTGAGGGTTACATGTCTGAAGGTTACATGTCATAGGGTTACATATTTGTGGGTTACATGTCTGAAGGTTACATGTCTGAAGGTTACATGTCTGAAGGTTACCTGTCATAGGGCTACATGTCATAAGGTTACATGTCTGAAGGTTGCATGTCTGAAGGTTACATGTCTGAGGGTTACATGTCTGAAGGTTACATGTCTGAGGGTTACATGTCTGAGGGTTACATGTCTGAAAGTTACATGTCATAGGGTTACATGCCATAGGGTTACATGTCTGAAGGTTCTCATGTCTGAGGGTTACATTTCTGAGGGTTACATTTCTGAGGGTTACATTTCATAGGGTTACATTTCATAGGGTTACATGTCTGCGGGTTACATATCTGAAAGTTACATGTCTGAAGGTTAAGGTTACATGTCAGAAGGTTACATGTCTGAGGGTTACATGTCTGAAGGTTACATGTCTGAGGGTTACATTTCTGAGGGTTACATTTCATAGGGTTACATGTCTGAGGGTTACATGTCTGCGGGTTACATGTCTGAGGGTTACATGTCTGAAGTTTACATGTCTGAGGGTTACATGTCTGGGGGTTACATGTCTGGGGGTTACATGTCATAGGGTTACATGTCTGAAGGTTCTCATGTCTGAGGGTTACATTTCTGAGGGTACATTTCTGAGGGTTACATTTCATAGGGTTACATTTCATAGGGTTACATGTCTGCGGGTTACATATCTGAAAGTTACATGTCTGAAGGTTACATGTCAGAAGGTTACATGTCTGAGGGTTACATGTCTGAAGGTTACATGTCTGAGGGTTACATTTCTGAGGGTTACATTTCATAGGGTTACATGTCTGAGGGTTACATGTCTGCGGGTTACATGTCTGAGGGTTACATGTCTGAAGTTTACATGTCTGAGGGTTACATGTCTGGGGTTACATGTCTGAGGGTTACATGTCTGAAGGTTACATGTCATAGTGTTACATGTCTGAAGGTTACATTTCTGAAAGTTACATGTCTGAAGTTTACATGTCTGAGGGTTACATGTCTGAGAGTTACAGGTCTGAGGGTTACATGTCATAGGGTTACATGTCTGAAGGTTACATGTCTGAAGGTTACATGTCTGAAGGATACATGTCTGAAGGATACATGTCTGAAGGTTACATGTCTGAGGGTTACATGTCTGAGGGTTACATGTCTGAGGGTTACATGTCTGAGGGTTACATGTCTGAGGGTTACATGTCTGAGGGTTACATGTCTGAAGGTTACATGTCTGAGGGTTACATGTCTGAGGGTTACATTTCATAGAGTTACATGTCATACGGTTACATGTCTGCGGGTTACATGTCTGAGGGTTACATGTCTGAAGTTTACATGTCTGAGGGTTACATGTCTGGGGGTTACATGTCTGAGGGTTACATGTCTGAAGGTTACATGTCATAGTGTTACATGTCTGAAGGTTACATTTCTGAAAGTTACATGTCTGAAGTTTACATGTCTGAGGGTTACATGTCTGAGAGTTACAGGTCTGAGGGTTACATGTCATAGGGTTACATGTCTGAAGGTTACATGTCTGAAGGTTACATGTCTGAAGGATACATGTCTGAAGGATACATGTCTGAAGGTTACATGTCTGAGGGTTACATGTCTGAGGGTTACATGTCTGAGGGTTACATGTCTGAAGGTTACATGTCTGAGGGTTACATGTCTGAGGGTTACATTTCCGAAGGTTACATGTCTGAGGGTTACATGTCTGAAAGTTACCTGTCATAGGGCTACATGTCACAGGGCTACATGTCTGAAGGTTACATGTCTGAAGGTTACATGTCATAGGGTTACATGTCTGCGGGTTACATGTCTGAGGGTTACATATCTGAAAGCTACATGTCATAGGGTTAAATGTCTGAAGGTTACCTGTCATAGGGCTACATGTCATAAGGTTACATGTCTGAAGGTTGCATGTCTGAAGGTTACATGTCTGACGGTTACATGTCTGAGGGTTACATGTCTGAGGGTTACATGTCTGAGGGTTACATGTCTGAAAGTTACATGTCATAGGGTTACATGTCATAGGGTTACATGTCTGAAGGTTCTCATGTCTGAGGGTTACATTTCTGAGGGTTACATTTCTGAGGGTTACATTTCATAGGGTTACATTTCATAGGGTTACATGTCTGCGGGTTACATATCTGAAAGTTACATGTCTGAAGGTTACATGTCAGAAGGTTACATGTCTGAGGGTTACATGTCTGAAGGTTACATGTCTGAAGGTTACATGTCTGAAGGTTACATGTCTGAGGGTTACATTTCTGAGGGTTACATTTCATAGGGTTACATGTCTGAGGGTTACATGTCTGAGGGTTACATGTCTGAGGGTTACATTTCTGAGGGTTACATGTCTGAGGGTTACATGTCTGAGGGTTACATGTCTGTAGGTTACATGTCTGAGGGTTACATGTCTGTAGGTTACATGTCTGAGGGTTACATGTCTGAGGGTTACATGTCTGAGGGTTACATGTCTGAGGGTTACATGTCTGAGGGTTACATGCCTGAGGGTTACATGTCTGAAGGTTACATGTCATAGGGTTACATGTCATAGGGTTACATGTCTGAAGGTTACATGTCTGAGGGTTACATTTCTGAGGGTTACATTTCATAGGGTTACATGTCTGCGGGTTACATGTCTGAGGGTTACATGTCTGAGGGTTACATGTCTGAGGGTTACATGTCTGAGGGTTACATGTCTGAGGGTTACATGTCTGAGGGTTACATGTCATAGGGTTACATGCCTGAGGGTTACATGTCTGAGGGTTACATGTCTGAGGGTTACATGTCTGAGGGTTACATGTCATTACATCTGAGGGTTACATGTCTGAGGGTTACATGTCTGAAGGTTACATGTCATAGGATTTCATGTCTGAGGATTACATGTCTGAAGGTTACATGTCTGAGGGTTACATGTCTGAGGGTTACATGTCCGAAGGTTGCATGTCTGAAAGTTACATGTCTGAAGGTTACATGTCTGAGGGTTACATGTCATAGGGTTACATGTCTGAGGGTTACATGTCTGAGGGTTACATGTCTCAAAGTTACATGTCTGAAGGTTACATGTCTGAGGGTTACATGTCTGAGGGTTACATGTCTGAAGTTACATGTCTGAAGGTTACATGTCTGAGGGTTACATGTCATAGGGTTACATGTCTGAGGGTTACATGTCTGAGGGTTACATGTCTCAAAGTTACATGTCTGAAGGTTACATGTCTGAGGGTTACATGTCTGAGGGTTACATGTCTGAAGGTTACATGTCTGAGGGTTACATGTCTGAGGGTTACATGTCTGAGGGTTACATGTCTGAAAGTTACATGTCTGAGGGTTACATGTCTGAGGGTTACATGTCTGAGGGTTACATGTCTGAGGGTTACATGTCTGAGGGTTACATGTCTGAGGGTTACATGTCTGACGGGTTACATGTCTGACGGCTACATGTCTGACGGCTACATGTCTGACGGCTACATGTCTGACGGCTACTTGTCTGAAGGTTGCATGCCTGAAGGTTGCATGCCTGAAGGTTGCATGCCTGAGGGTTACATGTCTGAGGGTTACATGTCTGAGGGTTACATGTCTGAAAGGTACATGCCTGAAGGTTACATGCCTGAAGGTTACATGCCTGAAGGTTACATATCTGAGGGTTACATGTCTGAGGGTTACATGTCTGAGGGTTGCATGCCTGAAGGTTACATGTCTGAGGGTTACATGTCATAGGGTTACATGTCTGAGGGTTACATGTCTGAGGGTTACATGTCTGAAGGTTACATGTCTGAAGGTTACATGCCTGAAGGTTACATGCCTGAAGGTTAGCATGTCGGGCTATAGAGTGCTATAGAGTAGAGTGCCTACTTACAATTTTCTTGCAAATTAATTTAATATTAATGATTTGCTTTAATGTGCTTACCAGATTAACTGGTAGATAATTGTGCAATTTCTTATTATAAATAATAATAAATAATATAGCCTAACAACGAAAGAGTTCAATCAGGGATGAGAGTTGTCTCTGCTGGGATGCTGAAATTTATCACTGCCAGAACCAATGTGCAAATTTGGTGATGTTGGCGGTGCATTGTTAATAGTGATTGTCATCTAATTAAATCGTGGCTCATCACAAGAGATGCATTTTATGCTGAGATCAGCATTGGGAGTCTACTGAAGCGTTCCTATGATCAATAAAGATGTTCCCATCTGGATTACGAATTGTCTGAGGGTTACATAGGGCAGTGGAATTAATTAGGAAGTCGTTCTAATATCCCCCACTTAAACTTTCTTACTGGGGGGCGGAGGACGGGAGGGGAGTGGGCACTGAGCCGGTTTGTTATCAGCTCCCAGTTTACTTTCATGGTTATACTGCTATGGAAGCCCTGTGTGCTACAGAAAATTGAAAGTAAAATCTCTAACATGTTAAAAGCTGTCAATATTTTTTTATCTGGTGCAAGTATTCAAGCTTAGAAGTTCCATCTAGAGAATGATACTATCATGGATTTCAAAAGAGGACATTTTTCATTCAAAAGAGAGATCAAATAACAGTGACCACAAAACCACGAGTTAAATTGTCATTACACACCTATCTTCCTGACATGTTTTTTTCTCCTCTCTGCTTTGAAAGTGATTGATTTCAGGTTGTTTCTATAACCCCTCTTTTCACCATAGCCTTTTCAAAACATGACCATTAACCTGCAGTGAATAAGACCTTTTATCTCCCTGTAGAGAGAGGTCCGGCAGGTTGATGTTTCTTCCGGTTGTATTATTGTGAGGTATATTTCAATCAGCGGGTCATATACATGTCAATATAATTATGCTTCTGTAAGTAAACAAACCAAAAATGGTTTACTCTACTGTATCAAAAGTTCAGCGTGCCACTGCCAAGCAGTCTGCACAAGACCTCACCAGCCTAAAGGTACAGTAGAATGCACACAGCTTTAAACATTCATTATGCAACATATCTAAACTGTGCAGTGTATAGCTACATCAGTGACATTTCAAGACAGAAATAAAATATGTATTGCTCAAACCCTTCCACAGAAAGTTTTAGAGAAGAAACAGTGCATTTGTTCATGAAACAATATAATTGTTGATGTGCAAAAAACTTTTGCATCAAGGACAAACCATGAACAGCACAATTTAGATTGACAACCGAATCCCAAAATGAGTGAGACAGTGCCCCCTTGACACCACCCTAGTATCCTGGGTTCCCGAGTACCCCAAGCCCCCTGAGCCAAGCACTGAGGAGCCCATGCAGCTGGGACGCACACGTCTGAGCCCACTGGAACGCGACAGGCACATACACGAAGGCTGCTGCCTCCACATGTGGAGGTCTCGGCCATTTCTGGTCTACATGCCCAGAACTGACGGGAAACGCCGAGGCTCGCCAGGACAAGGGGACACCGTGATGAGCTGTGCAGTGACCCCCAGGCTACCCAGTTACAGCCTGTGACTACCCGCGATCCTCCACTGGGACATAGTCAGCACCAAATTTCAATCCTTTGTGGACTCCAGGACCACGGATAATTTCATCGATCAGGACCTCGCCAGAGAATTACAGATGCCCCTATTCCATCGGCTCCGGCCAGGTGGAATATCAGACCAAGCCCATTCAAGTGTGAACCACTCAGAAACTCTTAGCTTTTTTCTGATCACTGCTACTGAGAACACCTTTATCCTAGGGTGCAACTGGTCAGTGCAACAACCCCACTATTCTCCTAGTCCATGGGACACCTACTAGACTGGGGAAAGAACTTCCAGACTAAATGCCTAAGATCCCCACAAAGAGCATCACCGCGTCCCCCTGCACCCATTGAAGCTCAAGAATTCTCTGCTCTCCCTTCAGTAAGAAGCAAGCCAGCACCCGGCCACTTCGTTGCCCATATGACTGTGTCATAGAGCCCCTGCCCGACTCCACCCCTCCCCGGGGCCATCTTTACTCCTCCTCGGCCCCTGAAGCAGCAGCCACGGACGACTACATCTGGGAGTCGCTGGATGCAGGATTAATTTCTTCTTCAACCTCTCCAGTCGGCACAGGCTTCTTCTTATTGGGAAAGAAGGATGGGGGTCTGCGTCCTTGCATCGACTACAGAAGGCTGAGGATTACGGTCAAGAACCGTTACCCCCTACCTCTGATGTCCACTGCCTTGAAGCTGGCCCAAGGGGCCCGACTCGTCACCGAACTGCACCTCTGTAAGCATTTCAATCTGGTGAGAATCAGGGAGGGAGATGAATGGAAAACTGTCTTTAACACCCCAAGTTGCCCCTATGAATATCTAGTCATACCTTTTGGATTATTGAACCCACCAGCAGTCTACCAAGCATTTGTCAATGACACGCTTAAGGACATGTTGAATCGTTTCGTCTTTGTTTACCTCAACATCCTGACTTTCTCCAAGACCCTTCCAGAACACATCCTGCACATCCACCAAGTCCTGAAACGCCTCCCGCAGAGTCAGCTATACATCAAAATAGAGAAGTGTGAGTTTCACATATCCCAAGTCTCCTTCCTGGGCCACATTTCTCTACCACCGGCATCTGAATTGACCCCATAAAGGTTAAGGTAGTCACTGACTGGCACCATCCCACCTCACTCAAACAGGTCCAGCGGTTCATCGCGTTTGCCAATTATTACAGACTTTTATACGCAACCTGCGGTGCGGTGGTAGCGCCTCTCACGGCCCTAACCCGTCAATCTCAGACCCACTTTTACTAAACTCCCGAGACTGACAGGGCATTCGATGAGCTCAAGGGACATTTCACCTCAGGACCCATCCTCGTTCATCCTGACCCTTCTCGGCCCTTCGTGGTAGAGGTGGACGCCTCGGATATGGGAGCAGCGGCGGTCCTTTAAATGACATCTTATGGCTAGGGGACAACATTCTGCTGAAAAGGCAGTGCGCGAAATTCAAAAATATTTTTTCTAAATATGTAACTTTCACACATTAACAAGTGCAATACACCAAATGAAAGATAAACTTCTTGTTAATCTACCCATTGCGTCCAATTTCAAAAAGGCTTTACAGCGAAAGCACAACATATGATTATGTTAGGTCAAAGCCAAGTCTCAAAAACACACACAGCCATTTTTCCAGCCAGCCAAAGAGATGAGTCACAAAAAGCAGAAATATAGATAAAATTATTCTGATGTCTTTTTTAGAGAGGTCTGTTTTCTGTTACCCTTTGCAGAAGCTTGATTTGTTGCCATGTGAGTGAGGTCAAGTCATAGTGTTTGTTGTTTTCCCAGTTTTATTTGTACCTTGTGTTGAACGTCTTCCAGTACCGTATTTACGTTTTTCCTAAACTCTTTCTGCTGGGATATACTTCACCACGTTACAAGTTTGAATGAATAGTCATAGCGGATAGTGAAGAGTCATTTGAATAGTCATTCGTAACAATCTATTTACCACCACAAAGCGAAGCTGGCACTAAGACAGCTCTCAAGCAACTCCATAAGGCCATAAGCATAGAAGAAAATGCTCACCCAGAAGCGGCGCTCCTAGTAGCCGAAGACGTTAATGCAGGCAAACTTAAATCAGTTTTACCAAATTTTTACCAGCATGTCACATGTGCAACCAGGGGGGAAAAAAATCATGGACCACCTTTACTCCACACAGATATGCATACAAAGCTCTCCCCCGCCCTCCATTTGGCAAATCTGACCATAATTCTATCATCCTGATTCCTGCTTACAAGCAAAAACTAAAGCAGGAAGTACCAGTGACTCGCTCAATATGGAAGTGGTCAGATGACGCAGATGCTACACTACACAGGACTGTTTTGTTCCGGGATTCATCCAATGGCATTGACGAATACACCACCTCAGTCATCGGCTTCATCAATAAGTGCATTGATGATGTCGTCCCCACAGTGGCTGTATGTACAGTTAATGTCGGAAGTTTACATACACCTTAGCCAAATACATTTAAACTTAGTTTTTCACAATTCCTGACATTTAATCCTAGTAAATATTCCCTGTCTTAGGTCAGTTAGGATCACCACTTTATTTTAAGAATGTGAAATGTCAGAATAATAGTAGAGAGAATTATTTAATTCAGCTTTTATATCTTTCATCACATTCCCAGTGGGTAAGAAGTTTACATTCACTCAATTTGGTAGCATTTTCCTTTAAATTGTTTAACTTTGGGTCAACCGTTTTGTGTAGCCTTCCACAAGCTTTCAAGGAGCGCGAGACTAATCCGGACGCTTTAAGAAGTCCCGCTATGCCCTCAGATGAACCATCAAACAAGCAAAGTGTCAATACAGGATTAAGATTTAATCCTACTACACCGACTCTGACACTCATTGGATGTGGCAGGGCTTGAAAACTATTACGGACAACAAAGGCTAAACCCATACGCGAGCTGCCCAGTGACGCGAGCCTACCAGATGAGCTAAATGCCCTTTATGCTTGTTTTGAGGCAAGCAACACTGAAGCATACACAAGGGCACCAGCTGCTCTGGATGACTGTGTGATAATGCTCTCGGTAGCCGATGTGAATAAGACCTTTAAACAGGTCAACATTCACAAATCCGCTGGGCTAGACGGATTACCAGGACGTGTACTCAAAGCATTCGCAGACCAACTGTAAAGTGTATTCACTGTCATTTTCCACCTCTCCCTGACCGAGTCTGTAATTTCTACATGTTTCAAGCAGACCACCATAGTCCCTGCACCCAAGGAAGCGAAGGTAACCGGCCTAAAGTATCATCGCCCCGTGGCACTCACATCAGTAGCCATGATGGGCTTTGAAAGGCTGGTCATGGCTCCCATCAACAGCATCCTCCCAGACACCCTAGACCTACTCCAATTCTCATACCGCCCCAACAGATCCACAGATGACGCAATCTCAATCGCACTCCACACTGCCCTTTCTCACCTGGACAAAAGGAACACCTATGTGAGAAGGCTGTTCACTGACTATAGCTTAGCGTTCAACACCATAGTGCCCACGAAGCTCATCACCAAGCTAAGGACTCTGGAACTAAACACATCCCTCTGCAACTGGATCCCCATCTTCCTGACGGACCACCCCCCAGGTGGTAAGAATAGGCAACAACACGCTTGCCACACTGATCCTTAACACTGGGGCTCCTCAGGGGTGTGTACCTCCTGTATTCCCTGTTCACCCACAACTGTGTGGCCAAACACGACTCAAACAACATCACTAAGTTTGTTGACAACAAAACAGTGGTAGGCCTGATCACCAGAAATAATGAGACAGCCTATAGGGAGGAGGTCAGAGAACTGGCAGTGTGGTGCCAGGACAACAACCTCTCCCTCAATGTGAGCAAGACAAAGGAGCTGATCGTGGACTACAGGAAAGAGTTTCAAGTTCCTTGGTGTCCACATCACCAACAAACTATCATGGTCCAAACATAACAAGACAGTCGTGAAGAGGGCACAACAAAACTTTTTCCCCCCCATGAGACTGAAAATATTTGCCATGGGTCCCCAGATCCTGAAAAGTTTCTACAGCTGCACCATCAAGAGCATCCTGACCGGTTACATGTGTCAGAGGAAAGCCCAGAAAATTGTCAGAGACTCCAGTTATAGACTGTTTTCTCTGCGACCGTTCGGCAAGCGGTACCGGAGGGCCAAGTCTAGGACCAAAAGGCTCCTCGACAGTTCTACCCCCAAGCCATTAGACTGCTGAACAATTCATTAAAATCGGCACAGACAATTTACATTGACCCCCCTGTAAGTAAGCGTTTCACGGTAAAGTCTACACTTGTTGTATTCAGCGCATGTGGCAAATACTCTAGTAACCTGTCACATTAATGTGAGTCCATTTTTACAAGACTGAAGGGCATACCTCTGTCATGGAATAATACGTGTCCATTCGTGGAGGTAACCTGATGTACTGCCTTGAAACCACACATTGATGTACAAAAAGTATGATGCTTACCACAGTATCGCAATAAGTAATGATTCAGTCTAAATGTAAGTACAGTATGCCTACTGTAAACACACACATACTGTACACACTCATGCACACTCACACATTGCATCGATAAAGCGTGCAGCACAATTTGAGCAAAATGTAGCAGCTGAAAATATCCTTCCCCCAGTCATGTGACTGGACCCTGAGGTCCCTCTCCAGAGCCATTCCTGCTTCAGTGGGGTGAGTGTGCAGGGTGGGAGTTGAGGGTGAGCTGAGGGGCTAGGCTCAGGCCACCTAACTGGGAGTCAAATCCGAGGCGCTCAGTTGGCACCTCATGCGTGACTGGCCCCTGACCCTGAGGGTGAGACCCGTATCTGGGTCACGTCAGTCCTGTAACCTTACAACATGTCCTGTAACACTTACAACATGATGGGAGCCTGACAGTATACTGTTCCTTTATTATCAAGCATTACATTCTCCTTCAAATAGGTTCACTCTAGATCCACTGCAGAGAGCTAATGCTGAATTTGGGCAAAGCACTCTGGCTTTTAACCCAATTATTACAGTAGCTGTTGCTTCATTTCCAATCACAAATGATTTTTCTTTACTAGTTTTAGAAATTAAGAATTTGGACTGGACAGCTTGCCATACATTGGAACGTGTCCCCGACTCAAGTAGTCTGACCTTAGAGATGCTATTTTTAGTCCTTGTTTTCTTGGTTGAATCAGGAGTTTTCATTCCATCCCTTCCAGTCAAGCGTGCTTGGAACATCATGTTACTTTTTGAGGACCATAAAAACCTTTTTGTTTGAAGCATTTTCAGTTTGTTTTTTACAGTGTGCTCACGTCCTTGATGCAAAACTCCTTTTACTCTGCCTCAAAACATGAATTCCTCTTGTAATGATACAGTATTTGAGCCTCACACTCATCAGAGTTGACATCTGATGTCTGGGGGGTGCAGACATGATGTGGTGGTGGAGGGAGACTGAGAGCGCAACACCTGCTTCGCTCCTTCCCTCCTTCCCTCCACGCTCCCTGGTCACTGCTCCCTGAGCTAATGTCCCCACTCCCCATCCCCCTCTCACTTCTCTGCTCTCATGCTGGCCTCCATCCTCCCTCTCTCCATCCAGACTGACTCAGAACTCACTACACCTCCTTCAGGCCCAACTGAACCTTGTTTGATCTGTTCCTTCCCACACCTCTTTTGGATATATTTATACCTGTATACAGTTTTTAGAGCATCGGCAAATTTCATCAGAAGTTTATCCAACAGTAATATGACATGCCATACAAATGGATGTAGCATACACATAATAGTCCCTTTGGTAGTTCTAAATGTAATGAAATCATACCTTTTTAATTATAAGAGATACAAAAAAAGTGTATTGCTATAGTTGTTAGTGTGTGCTGTGGGTGAGTCCATCTGCAGAAACAACAATCTACAGATTTGATGTATTTTTGAGCCAAGAAAGACTGTGGCACTGTAGTTAACGTATATGAGAAAAGACACAGTAGAACTGTGAATTTCCCCAGTGCGATGGGGTCTATTAGCTCATGGTCGTGCTACACAGTATGTAATTTGAGTCTGTTACACTGGCAAACTGCCTCGTGACCCCTATGCCTTGATGTGCAGCCAGACCAATTACTTTTGATCTTAAGGGGACATGACATTTGTAGGTTTTGAACTCTGAAATGACTGCACATTTTAAAAGATGCATCATGCCTTTTCCCACGCAAATATTTTATTTTGCTGGCCCTCAAGGTTTTACCCTATGAACTTAAAGATACAAGGTTTAAATATAGTTATACTTTTGTTAAATGTATTTCATGCAATACAATAAATAAAAAACGTAATCACATTCCTATAAAAAAAGCATATCAGAAACCAGTCCTTTTACCATAAGAAAATTAATACCATTGCTTCTTTCATGACATGGTCATTTTGATAACCTAAACTGCTACACCGATTATTGCATGTGATTTTGTAATTATGCCATTACAAAACACTTCCTATGCACTCTTAGGGCTTCTGCTGGTAGAATGGAATAGGAGATACTGTACCACAGGGCAATCCAAATGGCTATTTTGATCTGTCATCAGCCTGCATATTTTCCTCTTGTTTTACTCATCTAACAGGTAATGGGTAATATGATGTATTACATGTCATGTTTGCATTATTAGATATTCTGAAAGCCTCAGGTTTAGAATCCTTTTATACTTATTCAGCCATTTGAGTTGACGCCTTTCATATCCAAATGAACACTGATAGATTGATGAGGATGCAGGCTCTAACAGTAAAAGTGTCTGTATACTTTGTTCAGCTGGTGCCTACCGAAAGAGTGTGCTCCCATACCATCGACCTTCGCCTGAAAAGACATCGCTTGAAAAACGAGAAAAAAATCGGCATCTTGAGATGCTGTAGCCAGTATACACTTCCTCTGTCAGAATTAAGCAAAGATAACTCTGTCATTCATTGTGATGGTTTTACATCTGACTAGGACGTTTGGTGCAGTATATTTCAAGTGAAAACATTTTCATGAATATGAGCTATTTATGCGATTTTTCATCTGTCTCAATTAATCTCGAAACCCTTACGGGTAAAGTGAACTCCTCATTGATTGATTGAATTCTTAATAATAACCGCTATAAATATTTGTCAGGTGGAGTATTGCATAGTCATCACTGTCCCACAGTATATATTAGAGATGAGAAACAGCAAAACACTAATCCTCTTTTAATTAAGAAGAGACATTTTAAAACATTTTCCTCTCAATTGTTTTTACTTGTTCTACTCTGATTTAGCCACTGTTCTCCTGTATTCCTGACCCTGAGTTGGCTTGAGAAAATGTCTCCTTCATATTTATTCCCTTGGCAGATAAACACACCCCTTTCTTAAACAATTCAGAGTCAAAGATTGATCTAACCCTTGGCTTTCTTCATAGCTATCTGAGCTCATTCAGATGAGAAATAAGGCCTGGGTCCTAGCAAGGAAAACTGTCTCTGTAGTGGACGGGCAATCTTTCAGACAATTGAGAAACAGATCTACAATAACTATATTTAAGATGGCTAAATAAATAATAAAAGATGGCTAAATGCATCACAGTTCTAGAGGCGTCACTACAGACCCGGGTTCGATCCTGGGCTGTATCACAAGAGGAGTCCCATAGGGCTGCGCACCATTGGGCCAGCGTTGTCCAGGTTAGGGTAGGGTTTGGCCAGGGGGGCTTTACTTGACTCACCCTGCTCTAGTGACTCCTTGTGGCGGACTCCTTGTCTCAGTCGTCAGTTGAATGGTGTATCCTCCAACATATTGGTGAAGCTGGCTTCTGGGTTAAACAGGTGGGTGTTAAGAAGCGCGGTTTTGGAGGATGCATGACTCGACCTTCGCCTCTCCCAAGCCCATTAGGGAGTTGCAGCGATGAAAAAAGATCGAAATTGATGAGGAAAAAGTGTGAAAAATAACTAAATCAAGCTACTTTTTAAGCTCCGTCTCTGACTGCTGGTGATCCTTCAACATGTTTTAAAACAGTAAATATACTGAACAATACTAATTCTTATTCTTCCCTGCCTAAGCAAGTTTTGTTTGACTCTGGCATCATAACTTTGAAGAATGGGATAAGTGATGCTTTTAATCATCATTTTATCTCGGCAGGATTTTATTTGGTGGTTTAATTGACCCTGATCAGTCAATTGACTGTTCTTCCCTCTGCCAGCCTCTAGCTGACTCAACGGTTAACCCGTCGACTTCCAGTGAAATCTTTGTTTTCATGTCAACAAATTACTATTTTTCTTCTACCTCCCTGATTGCTGAATCATTAACCCCATATTTTTAATCTGATGATTATACAGTATCTGGTACTATCCCTAAGGTTTGGAAGGCGGCCCATGTGCTCCCCCTTCATAAAGGTGGTGACCCTTGTGACCTAAATAATTATCACCCTATTTCTAAACTTTCTTGGTTATCGAAAATATTAGAATCCTTAATTCATTCTCAGCTAAGACCTTATCATTTACATTTATTCTAAATGTACAGCAGTCTGGTTTTAGACCAGGTCATAGCACTATATCCACTGCATCCCTATTTATCATTGATTTATTATTTTTATTTTTATATTTTTTTCACCTTTATTTAGCCAGGTAGGCTAGTTGAGAACAAGTTCTCATTTACAACTGCTTTTGGCCAAGATAATTGATAGCAGTGTGAACAGACAACACAGAGTTACACATGGATTAAACAATTAACAAGTCAATAACACAGTAACCAAATAAATAAAATCATTAACATTTTGCAAAAGGCATGAGGATGTTTTCAATAATTACAATTTTGCAGATTAACATAGTGATAAATGATCAGATGGTCATTACAGGTAGAGATACTGGTGTGCAAAAGAGCAGAAAAGTAAATAAATATAAACAGTATGGGGATGAGGTAGGTAAATTGGGTGGCTATTTACCGATTATGTACAGCTGCAGCTCGGTTAGCTGCTCAGATAGCAGATGTTTGAAGTTGGTGAGGGAATAAAAGTCTCCAAAATAATGCATTTCTCAAGCGTTCCAGTCACAGGCAGCAAGAACTGGAATCTCAGATTTTCAAATGAGGTGTTGGCTTTAGGGATGATCAGTGAGATACACCTGCTGGACTAATTTGTGTGGGTGTTGCCATCGTGACCAGTGAACTGAGATAAGGCGGAGCTTTACCTAGCATTTTGTAGATGACCTGATAGCCAAATAAATAAAATCATTTAGGGCCTTTGAAGAGCATTCTGATGTTTTCAATGAGGGACTTCAGTAACACACCAAATGGCAGTGTTTCCTGAAAGCAGTCTGTGAGTAGGAGAAATGGTTCTATTTTGTAGATTGCGCATTTTGTAGCTACTGAAGTCGAGGATCGGTAGGATAGTCAGTTTTACTCGGGTAACAACGTGAGTGAAGGATGCTTTGTTCCGGATTAATACATAAATCGAATCTAGATTTGATTTTAGATTGGAGATGTTTGATATGAGTCTGGAAGAGAGTTTTTGCATGCATTTCTTTTACAGCGTTTAAGAGCAGTTGGAGGCCACGGAAGGAGTGTTGTATTGTTTGGAAAAATCGTTTGGAGGATAGATAGCACCGTGTCCGCAAGGAAGGGCCGGAAGTATACAGAATGGTGTTGTCTGTGCAGAGGTGGATCAATGATCTGCCTACAGCAAGAGCAACAGTGTTTTGTCAAAGTTTATAGGCAACTTTTTTAAGTTGTTTTTCCTGTATCTGACGGCCATATAAATGGACATTTTGGGTATACAAGGACCAGATTTAATCGAAAAAAAGACCCTTGTGATGTTTATGGACATATTGGGAGTGCCAACAAAAAGAAGCTCAAACGTAATGAAAGTTTTATATTTTACGTTTTGTGTAGCGCCGGCTACGCTAATCTTTGTATTTCTGGACACGTCAGAGTGTTTACTTTCGAACAGTAGCAATTATATGCATAGTCGAGCATCTTTTTGTGACAAAATATCTGGTATTTTGTTGCATGCTATCAGATAATAGCTTCTCATGCTTTTCGGAAAGCATTTAAAAAAATCTGACTTGTTGGCTAGATTTACACGAGTGTAGCTTGAATTGAGTACCCTGCATGTGAGTTTTAATGAACGTTTGAGTTTTAACGAGTGCTATTAGCATTTGGCCTAGCGCATTTGCATTTATTGTTAAATCAAGGTGGGACACTTTGATAAATTCACCTGCCCAGAAGGTTAATAGGGATGGCGACCCATCAATGGGACAGTTGTAAATCATGCAGCGCCTTGTGTCAGGATCGCAGATTTGAGAGAATCAACAAATGTCGGGACATATAAGTATCTTATATCGGCTGAAAGCTTAAATTCTTGTTAATATAACTGCACTGTCCTATTTACAGCTATTACTGCGAGACAATGCCATGCTATTGAAAAGAAAGGAATCTGTGAAAATCTAACCCTAAACATTGTATCAACCAGGCAAATCGCGTTCGTATGTATTCCTCAGAGATCCTAGAACATAACCAGACTTCACTATATCATTAGGGGTGTAGTACATCCTATAGGACACCAAATTTGGTCAGAGAGCAACGCCTTCATGGCACGCCGATGACTCGGGCAGTCTTCACTTGATCGACTCTAACTTTGTCAAATGAGCACCGATCGGGGTCAAACAAAGCTAGCTAGATAGCCAATAAGCTGGGCTTTATGGGAGTATCCAAAACCCTGTATCTAACCTTGTGCGACAGCATGCCTATTCCTTTTGGACAAAAATTATACGAATATTCAGAGTTTTGAAGTTAAGAAAATTGGTTGTTTTGCAAATGTTGAACTTATAAATTGGCTACTAATACTGGAAAAGCTAAATCAAAGTCCAAGTACACAGATGTGACGATATCTTTGCAGAAAAATGTAATATGAATGCAAATGTCTCCTTCACGATTTGCCCAAATGTACCTGGTGACTTCACACTAAATGTCATGTAGTTCAATCATACTTCAAGTTATCTGTCTGAAACTGTGCACATACACTGCTGCCATCTTGTGGACACCATCGGAATTACAACCAGAGATATGGCTAGAACTGGGACCTTTCTGTTGCATTTCAAATATGGTGGTGGAAAAAAAAAACATTTCATTTGCAGGCAAGAAAAATCATACAATGATGGGAAGACCTGTGTCTTGTCCTTGTTAATGCAGATAGAGAAGAGCTCCAACTTCTTAAACATATGTGCGTTGTTACAAAATTGAGGCTGTGAGAGTGGATTCTCAGTCCTCACTAGCATGACAACTAAATACAGGCACAGACTGTATCTCATTAAGGTATTCACAATTTTTGATAAACAAATAAGGTTTTAAGATGGTTAAATAACGAGCAAAATTATGTATTATTATTATTTCTGCCACAACCCGGCTCAGGGGAAGTGACAAAGTCGCACTCTTATGTTTAATAAATGTAGTGTGTGTGTGTGTGTGTGTGTGTGTGTGTGTGTGTGTGTGTGTGTGTGTGTGTGTGTGTGTGTGTGTGGGGGCAGGCTTACCATGATGGCAAAAAACAACATTTGAGAGTGCACTGCCCCTGGTGCTAGAGGGGGTATGCAGCTGGAGGTTTAATGTTTGAAGGGGTATGGGACTGCAAAAAGTGAACCACTAAATAGGTGGTGATATATTATCTAAAATGTTAACTTCTATATATTAAATATGTTGTACATTTTGCACATAGTAGAGAAAGCAGAAACAAATAAAACAATCTTTATTCCTAGATTCAAAAAACGCATTCATGTAGATCCAATGCTTCTCCATTTTATGTTCTGCAATGAACCAACATGTTGACATGGTCAACAAACACAGCAAACACGGTACGTAATAAATTAAGGCCTCTACAGTATGTAATCAAGCACTCATAATTAGCTTTACATACAGCTTGTTGACATGTGAGTTGGTGTGCATGTTAAAAGGCCTCAATATACACTGAGTGTAAAAAACATTACGAACACATGCTCTTTCCACGACAGACTGACCAGGTGAAAGCTATGATCCCTTATTGATGCTCGTTTGACTACGTTCCACTTATTTCATTACAGCCATTACAATTAGCTCGTCGTCCTATAGCACCTCCCATAAGCCTCCTCTGGTCCACAGTCATTTGTCAGAAACAACACAATACTGACTGCTTGAGGAAACAAGTGCCCCCTGGTGGTCTAAGTGAACAGAAAAATACATGTTGATCCTCTAAATTGGATGTTTGTCCAGAACCAGCCAAAGGTATTCTATGCCAATTTTGGCATTAAATGGTTTAGCAACTAAAAAAATTCTATAATTTCTTTAACGTAAAAACACATGATTTGATATAATACAAACAATTATGGTGAATATGGTTTACAAATGAGAATACGATTGGCAAACATTTCCTCTTCATTGTACAAGGATATCTAAGTACAGATACCACATTGAGTTATTCCAAAGTGCATGTTACCCTTTTGAGTCCTAGGATGTAGAGACAGTGCTGTCAGGTTGATAATTCATGGACTTTGAATGATGATTCAGTATGCCATTTTTCAGAGATTTTTCCATTTTTCAAATTACTTTGGTGTGACTGTTATTTGGAATCCTAAAAACAACAAAACATTTCTATAGGACAGAAATAGCTGTGCCTTGTCCACTTTGTAATCTGCTTTCAGAGGTCATACTTTTTATGAGGACATTTCCCCTAAATTGAGGATGTCAAAGCGTACATGAGAAAGTTATTGCCCCTCACACACAAACGAGCAAATGAGAGGGACATGAACAAACCAACAAGGTCTGTGAGTGGGTGTCCAGCCAGATGTTTTAAACCCATGTGTTTTTATGTGGAGGTCACCGAATGAGAGAGACAGAGCAAGCATTTAATCCCATCAGCAGAACTGCATTCCCATAATGAGAAATGAATAACATGAGCATGCCTTCAGATTAAACAGACCAGTTAGGACCATTAGATCACTTTCATTTCTGGCAATAGGGCAGCGGATCAGGATTTTTTCCCTCCTAATCCAGCAAAGTAGGTCAATGTCTATTGAGTACTAGTGCTGTGATCCTGTTGTTTTAGCGCCAGGACAGGGAATAAAGCTTGGGACAGATGAAGAGGATAGGGCAGAGGTTGATGAAAGGGTAAGTTGGCGGTGGGACCTAGGGTACCCCTGGTTTGGGTTGTAAACTTAGGATGCAACTTTTCAAACCCTAACAAGTTCTGACACACAGCTCACATGAAGTCCCACTGCTCTAATGAGCATAGCCACTGTCCCCACCAGTGTCAACCAAATATGTACAGTACAATGACCTGTCACTATGCTCTCTCATTGATCCTTATGCACATGTTAATCAGCAATACAGTAAGCACCACGCAGATGGAGGCAGTGGGAGCATGTAGGTCTGAGCAGGTGTGATGCCGTTGATGTTTGTGTGCGTTGTCTTTTGTCTGTGTATGTTTGAAAAATAAAATAAGATGCATTTCAGTATTACTGAATTTAGAATAGATTTTTGAACGAGGTCTAGTTCTCAGCTCAGTGATCCCTTTCCCAGCTGCCCAGCAAAGAACAATCAGCCCCAGAACAGAAGGACCATTTAAGATCAATGTCCTTAATAACTACACCCCGGATCTCACACCGAATGACACCATGAGGGGAAGTCACAGATCACGATTAATGCAGCTTGTTTTGCTTGGGTGACTGAAGCCCCAATGTATCATGCCACCCCACACTGCCACCCCCTTCTCATGTGAAATCTACTGTATTTTGGCAATCAGAGAAATAAGTGACAGAAGAAAGAAACATGCTGCTATTCTTACCATAATATTTTCATTGAATATTCTGTGTCAATTTTTGTGAATTATTTGAAAGAAATACAAATGAACACACTAACACTTTAGGTGTGAGAATGTGTTTTCAATGTAGGAATGGTGAGGTTTGATAATAAGAGTCCATGCCATGAGACAGTCCAGTGGGTTAAGAACCATTGACCATTAACTTCTCACAGCTGACAATGGATGATAGCTTTTTGGAGGTGCATGGGAGGAAGCAGTGGGGCTTAGATGACTCTGCTTCAGCTCTTACTAGAAACCAAACGGGATCTAAAGCAATCTTTGATGCTATTCAAGGTGACAGTAGCTACTCTGTCTGGCCTTGCACACACTGTCTGTACATCCCCCTTAAAGGTGCAAGTCACTGTTTCATCTCCATTCATTTACAGCCATACCTGGTCAAAGAGGAAATCCAACATACGACACAATTGGCCTTGTTCATTCAAATATGGTAAGTGGGTTTCCAAGAAAAAACTAAATCATGATGGAAATAAAATGTAATCTCAATAAAGGGTCAAATGCCCTGAATTGCCACCTTCAGTAACTGCAGTGAAAGTTGCCTGGGTTGAATCCCTGGTGAGTTGTGCAGAACAATGATTGCATTTACACAGGCAGCCCAATTCTGATATTTTTTTCACTAATTGGTCTTCTTACCAATTTAGATGTGAAACAATCTGAAAAAGTAGAAAAAGATCAGAATTGGTCTGCCTGTGTAAACGGAAATTGTGACACTAAATAGATCAGTTTGACACATGTAGCTCGGCTGTCTGTTTAGACTCGACATAGAGTAACTAGAGAACGAAAGAGAGTGGGAGAGAGACTACAGGGAGAGAGAGCTAATCTCTCTTTTTCTCTCCTATCAAAAGACAATGCTACTTCAGCACATCCTTTATAACACACAATGCAACCTCATGACAAACAAATCAGCTGCATTGAGTCTGCTACTGATTGTGATGGAGATTTATTTAGGAACACTTCTCATTGTGTTGATTATTCAAACGACCCCAGTATTTGAATATCAAGCTTCTTACACACAGTGTTATGATCAAAGCAGGCATATTACAGTATGCCAATGTTTTTTTGGATTCAATGGTGTACAGCTGAGTGTACAAGCTAGTGCTAAAGGCTACCATGATTAATGAATTAAAGGGCCAGACTAGCATGTGTTTTCTGCATTGATCAATAACATGAAATAGGAAATAATCTGTAATGATTTGGTGCTTGTATTGATCAATACACTAATTACATGTATCAGTCAGTACTTTTGTATGTAGAATCATTGTAAAGGTAGAAGCATTGTAAAGGTTGCATATTAATAGATTCTACTGATTGGTTAGACCAGTACAAGGGTGGATGATGACCATTTGAGGTATTCAACCATATGGACCAGATAAATGCAAGATCAAATATTTTTCTTTGATGCCATTTGTAGGCCTTTGATACTGTAAAATAGTTCTATCTTGGTCCTGCACAATACTGTGCTGGTATCAAACACATTTTGGAAAAGTTATGTCTGACAAAGTAATGTCAGTTATCCCAAGTCTTCAATAACCTCTGTTTTTCTTCAGCATCAGACATGGTAATAATTCATTGAATCCTTGGCACTATCTTATTGTCCATAATCAGAAATGTAGCTTCTGAAACAGGAATACAACACTGCCGCTTATCAGTGTTTTCCAAAGAAGTTAAACCAACAAGCAACTCAAAGTCTACAGTATATTCCAAAATATTCCACAACCACTAGAGAATAAACATCTGGATATGTGCTGATCCACATACGCTTACCCTGATAGGCCAAAGGGAGATTGGAGATGAATAGTGACCTAAAGTCCAATGTTTATTAACCATTTTATTATCTTGTATTTCTATGGAATTTCCCCCCAATCTCAGTTTAAAGACAAGTCGCAAAACTATCCAGATTCTGCCGAACAGTAAGACAGACGAAGCCCCTTAGGACGAGAAGGTTTGAAGGAAGTTTTCTCAGAAACAATTGAGTGGGATTTTGAGTGTAAATTACTGTACTCCCAACCCTACGGGAGGGCAGCTCCTGCTCGCCCCAGTCAAAGCTCCTTGTCCTGGCACCAGCTTCCCGCTGAAGCTAGGACTGAAGAGTCCCTCCCTCCAAAAATGCCTTTTCTGAACTAACACTCGCACTTGACTTTTTTCCCCCCTTACAAGCTCAGACTTGGCTTATATCTACTTTATTGAGGAAAAGATACAGACTATGACTGAGATATGTGGTTTTAAGATTAATTTATTTATCTGTTATTTTACCAGGTAAGTGGACTGAGAACACATTCTCATTTGCAGCAACAACCTGGGGAATAGTTACAGGGGAGAGGGATGAATGAGCCAATTGTAAACTGGGTATTATTAGGTGACCATGATAGTTTGAGGGCCAGATTGGGAATTTAGCCAGGAAACTGGGGTTTCCACCCCTACTCTTACGATAAGTGCCATGGAATATTTAATGACCTCAGAGAGTCAGGACACCCGTTTTAACATCCCATCCGAAAGATGGCACCCTACACAGGGCAGTGTCACTGCCCTGGGATATTTTTTAAACCAGAGGAAAGAGTGCCTCGTACTGGTCCTCCAACACCACTTCCAGCAGCATCTGGTCTCCAATCCAGGAACTGACCAGGACCAACCCTGCTTAGCTTCAGAAGCAAGCCAGCAGTGGTATGCAGGGTGGTATGCTGCTGGCAAATGCATTATTTGAATGCACTAATTGTAAGTCGCTCTGGATAAGAGAGTCTGCTAAATTACTAAAATGCACATGTAAATGTTAAGCTTCAGCCTACCCAGGTCAATGACCTCAGCCAAAGATCATCTGACCGGGCCCTTCATTAAATTAAATTAAATGTAATTTTATGGGTCACATGCTTTGTAAAAAAGCCGTTGTAGACTAACAGCGAAATGCTTACTTACAGGCCCTTCTCAATAATGCAGACAGAAAGAAAATGGAGAAATAACAGAAATGTAAAACACTTAATAATAAAAGTAATAATAAATACACAATACATGACCAAAGTATGTGGACACCTGCTAGTCGAACATCTAATTCCAAAATCATGGGAATTAATATGGAGTTGGTCCCCCTTTGCTGCTATAACATTGCTGCAGGGACTTAATTCAGCCACGAGCATTAGTGAGGTCCGGCACTGATGTTAGGCAATTAGGCATGGCTCACGGTTGGCATTCCAATTCATCCTAAAGGTTTTCGATGGGGTTGAGGTCAGGGCTCTGTGTAGGTGTGGCAGAGTCTAGGGATATAGCTTTTGCCCATTCCACTCAGGGACTTTGCAAGACTACTATGAGCCAGGTGATGTCATGGCCAGCTCTGAAAGATCCTGGCGAGAGGTGGCACGAGTGAGTGTGTAACTAAAGGAGGAGAGAGTTAGAGAACAATAACAAGTAGAGATGAGTCGAATTCAGCAAGTAACTTACATAGGAGTATCGTGGAATAAAGAGGACATGCTAGTTCTGAAAGAGGATTGTTCCAAACCACCGAATGACTGTAATCTTCACCTTCGGATTTGCCATGAGTTCAATCGATGGAACTCGCTACCAGCCGGAGTGTGCTAGCTAGATTCCCGCTGGAGTGATGGACATCAAATCATTTTTACCGACATCAGAAGAGAGCCGTGAGTTGAAGTGATTTAGTTATAAAAGATTCCCGTAGAAGTAGTTGGACTTTCTGTTGATGTCCTGAACCGAAGAGAACATCTAAAGTTGTGGACTTTTAAGTTGTTTGACATTACATAGTAGGGCAAGGATAAGAAGAGACACTGTTAATAATGAACATGTCGGCCTTATTAGCCATTCAAAGGAGAATAATATTACAGTGACAATGTTTCAGCCAACTTCTATTATTTGTGTCAATGCCAGCCCTCATACAGACTCCATGAACACAGTAACGGGTGTCATTCTTTATATATGTTTGTTTGTTATTGTGATATCTGAAATGAATGCTGTAAGACTGCTAGCTTGTATTGCTATGTTTTCATTCGTTGCCTTCAAGCTAGGCTACACGTGCATTTGAGGTAGGTTATAGTAGGCAATTTTTATATTTTATTTAACCTTTAATTAATTGGGCAAGTCAGTTAAGAACAAATTCTTATTTACAATGACGGCTTACCGGGGAACAGTGGGTTAACTGCCTTGCTCAGGGGCAGAACGACAACCACTAGACTACCTGACGCCCCTAACCACTAGGCTACCTTCCGCTATTCTGTGAAGTGTGAAATTGTGCCTGTTGTGTTGTTGCCTAAAACTGACAGTATATTTTCATTCGTTTAAAGCAGAGCTGTCTTTTCATTACTACTGCCTAACCTGTCTTAGGTATTGACATGTATTGCAGGTGGAAGCTCCATGATATTTACCACATAATCTGAGGGGCTGTATACAGTGACTTATTAACTTTTCACCCTATACTATTAGGAAAAGTGCCACTACTACTAAGTACAGTGTTGAGGTTAAATGTGTTGGGCAACAGAGACTGCTCTGTTTGTTGCTCAACCTCCGAAGGCTGATCTGAGAAGAACTACAAAAACAGGTATTTCCTACCTGTTACATTTGGCGTCATGAACAGGATCACCCAAACATTTTTTCCGTGTTGAAAAATATAAAAGGGGTTCGAGGCTAAGTTAGAGTTGAAGATAAAAATTTTTTAAAAAGGTTGCTGAGTTGAGAGGTTGCAACAGCAATGTGGAGCGCTGCAGCAGCCCTGTGAGGATCAGCGAGGAGCTGTGTCGCTAGCACATGCTGTCATCGAACAGCAAAAGAAGGCTGCTGCACCAACTGTGTACATCCCTTGAGAATGAAAGCTACCTGACTTCAGTGGAGCCACAGGGGAGCAGACTAGAGGTCGACCGATTAATCGCAATGGCCGATTAATTGGAAATCTGTATTTTTGGCCGCGGGATGAGGATGGTGTAACCGAAGTGAAATGGCTAGCTAGTTAGCTCGCGCTAATAGCGTTTCAAACGTCATTCGCTCTGAGCCTTCTCGTAGTTGCTCTGCATGGGTAACACTGCTTCGATGGTGGCTGTTGTCATTGTGTTGCTGGTTCGAGCCAAGGGAGGAGTGAGGAGAGGGATGGAAGCTATACTGTTACACTAGCAATACTAAAGTGCCTATAAGAACATCCAATAGTCAAAGGTTAATGAAATACAATTGGTATAGAGGGAAATAGTCCTATAATTCATATAATAACTACAACCTAAAAACTCTTACCTGAGAATATTGAAGACTCATGTTAAAAGGAACCACCAGCTTTCATATGTTCTCATGTTCTGATTAAGGAACTGAAATTTTAGCTTTCTTACATAGCACATATTGCACTTTTACTTTCTTCTCCAACACTTTGTTTTTGCATTATTTAAACCAAATTGAACATGTTTCATTATTTACTTGAGGCCAAATTGATTTTATTGATGTATTATATTAAGTTAAAATAAGTGTTCATTCAGTATTGTTGTAAATGTCATTATTACAAATACATTTAAAAAAATCGTCCGATTAATCGGTATCGGCTTTTTTGGTCCTCCAATAATCGGTATTGGCGTTGAAAAATCATAATCATCGGTCGACCTCTAGAGCAGACTGTTGAGGAATGGATCGCTCTGGTAAATTCGACCATCCGGGTCTCCCATGTGCCTGATCGGGCTGAGCTAATCAAACAGCACCTGGAAGGAGAGGCCAGTGCAACGGTGAAGTTGATGTTAGAAGACGACGATGTTGCCAGCATTTTTGGTCAGAGGAGGCTCTAACCCCAGCCAAGAACAGCTGCTAGTCAGGAAGAACTAGTTCAGTAAGTTTTCGATACCAAGAGAGGCTGAACCCCTCAAGATGATCTGGTCCCACGCAGGAGAATCACTAGACCTCCACTGAAAGACAATGATGGTAGATTTTTTATATATATATTTTTTTCACCTTTACTTAACCAGGTAGGCAAGTTGAGAACAAGTCCTCATTTACACTTGCGACCTGGCCAAGATAAAGCAAAGCAGTTTGACATACAACAACACAGAGTAACACATGGAGTAAAACCAACATACAGTCAATAATACAGTAGAAAAACAAGTCTATATACGATGTGAGCAAATGAGGTGAGATAAGGGAGCTAAAGGCAAATTAAAGGGCATGGTGGCGAGGTAAGTACAATATAGCAAGTAAAACACTGGAATGGTAGATTTGCAGTGGAAGAATGTGCAAAATAGTGTGGTGCAAAGGAGCAAAATAAATAAATGAATACATAAATACAGTAGGGGAAGAGGTAGTTGTTTGTGCTAAATTATAGATGGGCTAACCTTCCAGAAGGACAACCATCTCTGCAGCACTCCACCAATCAGGCTTTTATGGTAGAGTGGCCAGACGGAAGCCACTCCTCAGTAACATGACAGCTCGCTTGGAGTTTGCCAAAAAGAACCTAAATACTCTCAGACCATGAGAAACAAGATTATCTGTTCTGATGAAACCAATAATGAACTCTTTGGCCTGTACGCCGAGTGTCACGTCTGGAGAAAACCTGCCACCATCCCTATGTTGAAGCATGGTGATGGCAGCATCATGCTGTGGGGTTATTTTTCAGCAGCCGGAACTGGGAGACTAGTCAGGATTGAGGGAAAAATGAATGGTGCAAAGTAGAGAGAGATCATTGATGAAAACCTGCTCCAGAGAGCTCAGGACCTCAGAGTGGGGTGAAGGTTCACCTTCCAACAGGACAAAGACCCTAAGTACACAGCCAGTACAATGCAGGAGTGTCTTCGGGACACGTCTCTGAATGTCCGTGAGTGGCCCAGCCAGAGCCCGGACTTTAACCTGATCGAACATCTCTCTGGAGAGACCTGAAAATAGCTGTGCAATTGATGTTCCCCATCCAACCTGACAGAGCTTGAGAGGATCTGAAGATAAGAATGAGAGAAACTCCCCAAAAACAGGTGTGCCAAGATTGTAGCGTCATACCCAAAAAGACTCATGGCTGTAATCGCTGCCAAAGGGGCTTCAACAAAGGAGTAAAGGGTCTGAATACTTATGTAAATGTGATATTTCAGTTTTTACAAACATTTTCAAACAATTGTATTTTATTATTTCATTATGGGGTATTGTGTTTAGATCGATGAGGGAATTGTTTTTGTGAAAATCCATTTAAGAATAAGGCGGTAACAAAATGTGGATAATTAGTCAACGGGTATTAATTATTTCCGAATGCACAGTATATCTGCATGCCCATAGAGAACTGCCTCCTACTCTGTCCCAGATGCTAATATATGCATACTATTATTACTATTGGATAGAAAACACTCTGACGTTTCTAAAACTGTTTGAATTATATCTGTGAGTATAACAGAAGTCATATGGCAGGCAAACTTTCAAACAGGAAGTGGAAATTCTGGGGCTGGTTGATTTTCACCTCATCGCCTATTCACATCCCAGTAAGATATGGATCTGTTCACACTTCCTACGCCTTCCACTAGATGTCAACAGTCAGTAGAATGTGGAATGAAGCCTCTAGTGTGATGTGGGGCCGGATGGCAGCTATTTGAGTCAGTGGTCTGGCAGAATGCCAGTTCCTGGTCATGCGCACTACTCATGATATCGCCATACATTCCATTACTCTGTAGACAAAAACGAATGCTCCGGTTGGAATGTTATTGGATATATATGATAAATCCTGTTAAGGCTAGGCATAATACTGCCCCCTTTGGATGAATTGCGTGCCCATAGTAAACTGAAAAAAAATCTGTCCAAAATTGCTAATATATGCATATAATAATAATTATTGGATAGAAAACACTCTAAAGCTTCTAAAACCGTTTGAATTATGTCTGTAAGTATAGCAGAACTCACAGGGCAGGCAATCTCCCAGACTAGTTTTGGCATCCAGAAAGTTGGGGCAACTTTGACGTCATCGCCCCCACCCTTCCCAACCAGCTATGGATCTGGAAACACTTTCTATGTCTTCCACTAGATGTCCTCATTCAGTAGAGCGTTTAATTATGCAAATCCCGCAAACTTGACCCTTTGAGAGGAAAAAGAGTGGGTGTTGCGAGAAAATACATGTGCGTTAGGGCGCGAATTGGACACAGACCTTCCTCTGTTCCAGCTTGCCTGAGATGAAGTACAATTGTCCGGTTGAATTGCCAATCGTGTTGTACGTTTATAACATCCTAAAGCTTGATTCTGCACTTAGTTTGACTAGTTTAGTCGACATACAATATGTAATTTTGAAGTTTTGATGCGCAACTGTTCTGGACCAGAAGTCATTTTTGGTGCATTTGAGCTGAAAGTGGTAGCATATGCTACTATATGGACATACGAACTGAAAGAAAACGATATATTGGGTAAGTATGACTCCTTCCACTACATTCTGATCAAAGACCATCAAAGGTAAGGGAATATTCATGTTGTAATTTTGTATTTCTGTTGACTCCAACATAGCAGAGAAATATTGCTTACGTCTGAGCGCCGTCTCAGATTATTGCATAGTGAACTAATTCCGTAACGTTAAAAATAAATGTGACACAGCGGTTGCATTAAGAAGCAGTGTATCTTTCTAACTATATGTAGAACATGTATACTTAGTCAAAGTTTATGATGTGTATTTCTGTTATCTGGCGGAGCTATCTATAATTTCTCCGGACATTTTTGAGCATTTTCTGAACATGGTGTCAATGTAAACAGAGATTTATGGATATAAATTGCATATTATTGAAAGAAACATAAATGTACTGTGTAACATGTCCTATTACTGTCATCTGATGAAGATTTTCAAAAGGTTAGTGAATTATTTTTCTTTTAATCCTGCGTTTGTGATTGCATCTTTTGTTCGACAAAATGGCTGCATATCGTCTGTGTCTTTGTGGTGGTTTGACATAAACATGTGCTATGTTTTCGCCGTAAAACATTTTAGAAATCTGACACACTGGGTCGATGAACAAGGTGTTTATCTTTCATTTGAGCTATTGGACTTGTCAATGTGTGGAGGTTAAATATTTCTAAGACTATTTTTGCATTCTGTGCGCCACCATTTGAGTTGAGCGGGGGGGTGTGGTTCCCGCTGGGGAACCTGTACCGTTAACAAGATTAAGGCCGAAGTCAAATTCTTGGAACATGTCATCTCCAAGGAAGGAGTCCAGGTGTGTAGGGAGAAAGTGCAATCTCTGGAGGAGTGGGCAATCCCAAAGAATGCAAAAGAGGTGCGGCCGGTGTTGGGCTTCATGGGTTACTACAGGAGATTCATACTCAAGTTTGCCCACATTGCTAGACCACTCCACGGCTTGATGTGCAAGGCTGGTAGCTCTGGTAAAGGAAAGAGGTCTCAGGTATTCAGCTGGAGCCAAGAAGCCTTTGACACACTACGGAAAGCTTTGACATCTCCCCCTGTTCTTTCTTACCCTGATTTCGGATTGCCTTTCACTGTGGCAACTGATGGAAGTTTCCAAGATCTGGGAGTGGTAATTAGTCAGAAGCAGAGTGGTATTGAACGGGTGATAGCCTATGCAAGTCGGGGACTGAGGAAGTCTGAAAGGAATTATCAAAATTACAGTGCTTTTAAGCTCGAGCTGCTTGACCTTAAATGGGCTGTCACTGATAAATTTGAGATTATTTGCTCCACAGAAAGTTCACTGACATTAAAGACCACAATCCGCTGAGATAATTGGACTTTGAAATACTTTATAAGTCTGGCAAGCAAAACACCAATGCAGATGTGTTGTCTAGGATTCTGGAGGACACAGAACCAGAACAAGCGGACACCACCCCTGACTTCCTGGTGATAAACTAAGGGGAAGCACAGGCATGCCTCTGACAACAGGAAGAAAGTCTCCAGACACCAGTGACACAGTCAGCCATAAGGGGAAGAGTAATTGGGTACAATTGGGAGGAAATGCAACAAGGGAATCCCACCACAGGAGGTTGGAGGTAACTTAATTGGGGAGGAAGTGCTTGTGGTAATGGCTGGAGCGGAATAAGTGGAATGGTGTCCTCCTCCAGCAGCCTCCGCTGGATCCCACTGTAAGTCAAGTCTACACAGCAGTCAAGACTAAAGTGAGACCAGCTTAGGGTCATGGAAACTCCCGAAAAGGACATTTCTTGGCGAATGGGAAAGGCTTTGTTTGCACCAAGGTGTTCTCTTCAGAAGGATCCTAGATCCTAGAGATGGAGAGGAAATGTGGCAGTTGGTAGTGCCACAACCACAGCAGCTCCAGGCGTATGAAGTGAAGCACGGCCATGGACGTGACTTTCGAGAAAGATACACCATTGCAGCGATGTGTAAGAGCGACTACTGGCCTTTTTTGCTGAAGAATGTCCAGACATGGGTGAAACAATGTAAACAATGTGCCATGCCCCGGGACATGTTCCCTATGCAAAGGGGACCCATTTATTTAACCAGGCAAGTCAGTAAAGAACAAATTATTATTTACAATTATGGCCTACCCTGGCCAAACCCTACCCCGCAAGATGCTGGGCCAATTGTGCACCGCCCTATGGGACTCCCAATCACTGCCGGTCGAACCAGGGACTGAGATGCAATGCCTTAGACCGCTGCACCACTCAGGAACTCAAAACTTGCAGCAGCGTGATGGCACCAAGAGACATTGTGGCCATGGCTTCACGCTGTTGGAAAGGACAACAGATAGATTTGAAAATGTCTTGGTCTTAACCTGTTGAAACTCTAGGGGCGCAATTTCATTTTTGGATGAAAAACGTTCCCGTTTTAAACAAGATATTTTGTCACAAAAAGATGCTCGACTATGCATATAATTGGTAGCTTTGGAAAGAAAACACTCTGACGTTTCCAGAACTGCAAAGATATTTTCTGTGCGTGCCCTAGAACGTGAGCTTCAGGCAAAACCAAGATGAGACTGCATCCAGGAAATGAGCAGGATTTTTGAGGCTCTGTTTTCCATTGTCTCCTTATATGGCTGTGAATGCAAGAGGAGTAAGTCTGCCCTTTCTGTCGTTTCCCCAAGGTGTCTGCAGCATTGTGACGTATTTGTAGGCATATCATTGGAAGATTGACCATAAGAGACCACATTTACCAGGTGTCTGCCCGGTGTCCTGCGCCAAATTTGGTGCGCAAAAGTCAGCTGTAAGTATTTTTCCATGGAATTTATAGAAGAATGCAGGCTTCCACGAACGATATATCAATGAAGAGATATGTGAAAAAACACCTTGAGGATTGAATCCAAACAACGTTTGCCATGTTTCGGTCGATATTATGGAGTTAATTCGGAAAAAGTTTGACGTTGTAGGTGACTGAATTTTCGGTTCGTTTCGGTAGCCAAATGTGATGTACAAAATGGAGCGATTTCTCCTACACACAGACGCTTTCAGGAAAAACTGCGCATTTGGTATGTAACTGAGAGTCTCCTCATTGAAAACATCCGAAGCTCTTCAAAGGTAAATGATTTTATTTATTTGGTTTATCTGGTTTTTGTGAAAATGTTGCGTGCTAAATGCTACTCAAAATGCTAAGCTAGCTTAGCATACTCTTACACAAATTAGTCAATTGCTATGGTTCAAAAGCATATTTTGAAAATCTGAGATGACAGTGTTGTTAAGAAAAGGCTAAGCTTGAGAGCAGGCGCATTATTTTCATTTTATTTGCGATTTTCAGAAATCGTTAACGTTGCGTTATGCTAATGAGCCTGAGGCTTTAGTCACGATCCCGGATCCGGGATGGGGAGTTTCAAGAAGTTTTAACAGACATGTTTACCAGGTTCACCATAACAGTGCCAACAAAAAACTAGACCACTCACACTACGGCTAATGCGCTGTTGCAGTATTGAATCAAATACTATGGTTGTCCAGCAAGATTGCATTCTGACCAAGGTAGGTGTTTAAAGGCAATGTGATCAAGGAACTATGCACTCTCTATGGTATCGGTAAAAGTTGCACTAGGCCTACCACCCCTGGGGAAATGGTCAGTGACAAATGGTCAATCTTACGATGCACGACATGTTGAGAGCACTGCCCCAGAACAAGAAGCGGAAGTTGAACGATCACATAACGGAGTTGGTGATGGTGTCCAATAATCAGGCCCACTCATCTACTGATACCCCCCATTCTACCTCATGTTCGGGACTGATGCTCAATGTGCTTGGAGGTTAAAAACCCAGGAAGGCCACAGTCGACAATCTGGATGGGTACGGGAGCATCATGAAAGATTTAGTGCAGCCATAGACATTGCTTGTGCCACAGCCGAAGAGTCTTCGCGGAGGAGGAAAAGGACTTATGATAGAGAGACCTCGGAGGCCCTGATCCGGCCAAGGGACCATGTGCTGCTTCACAATCATAAACATAGAAGCAGAAACAAGATCCAGGATAAGTGAGAATCGATGTCCTACATTGTGGCGAAGAGGAACCACGCATATCTGCTGGTATTCACTGTTCGACCAAAGGGAGAAGGAAATCCCAACGTAGTCCACAGGTAGCAAATCAAACCCTGCACTTTAAATATCCAATCAAGGAGACAGATACAGAGGCAAAGACACCAGATGGGCACAGGGTTCTCAGAGGAAAATTATTCACCCTATCGACTCCATTTGGATTTTGTGCCTTCCAGTCATGTGGGTGTGCCAGCAGAGATGCTGAAAATGGAAGTAGGCATAGAAGATCCAGTGTTGATGTCAGGGGAAGAAGAGGCACTCATTGAGAAGGAAGAAAGTATGCACACAGAGACTGAGGAGCTCTAGGGGTACATTACCTGTGAGGTTTAACTTCTTACGGGCAGGTGGGATGGTAGCGTTCCACCTGGCCAACATCCGGGGAAATTGTAGAGCTCGAAATTCAAACATTTAACATTCTTGAAAATATGTGTTATACATCAAAATACAGCTTATCTTCTTGTTAATCCTGCCGCTGTGTCAGGTTTCAAAAAGGCTTTATGGTGAAAGCATACCATGCGATTATCTGAGGACAGTGCCCCGCATTCAAAAGCATGCAAAACATTTTTCAACCAGACAGGTGTGTGCCACAAAAGTCAGAAATAGCGATATAATAAATGCATTACCTTTGAAGATCTTCTTCTGTTGGCACTCCAAAATGTCCCAGAAACATCACAAATGGTCCTTTTGTTCGATAATGTCCTTCTTTATGTCCCAAAAATGTCAATTTATTTGGCGCGTTTGATTCAGAAATACACCGGTTTCAACTCACCCAACATGCCTATAAAGTATCTAATAAGTTACCTGTAAACTTGGTCCAAACATTTCAAACAACATTTTTAATCCAACCTCAGGTACCCTAAAACGTAAATAATCAATCACATTTAAGATGGCATAAACTGTTTCTAATAGAGGATAAAAACAATGTGGAGTGCTCTCCTGTTCACGCGCACCCAAACAGTAGAGTCCATCTGGAGTGACACTTACAGTGAATAGGACTACTTCTTCATTTCTCAAAAGAAAAACATTGAACAATTTCTAAAGACGGTTGACATCTAGTGGAAGCCATAGGAACTGCAACCAAGTACCTAATAATAAGTGTATCCCATAGAAAAGCATTGGAAAATCCTGTGACCTCTATTTTGTTTTCCCAGATGGTTTGTCCTCTGGGTTTTGCCTGCCAAATCAGTTATGTTATACTGACAGACATTATTTTAACAGTTTTAGAAACTTTAGAAACCAATTGTATGCATATCCTAGCTTCTGGGCCTGAGTAACTGGCAGTTTACTGTAGGCACACTTTTCATCCGGATGTCAAAATACTGCACCCTACCCCAGAGAGGTTATAGAAGGATATGTCTTATCCTGTGATACGAAGGATATGTCTTATCCTGTGATACTGATGTGCACGAGGTCAAGCACGTGAATTGTTATTTTCTGTGTTCAGAGGTACTCGGGCTTGGCAGGGTTTTAAAGGAGGGAATGTGGCGGAGTCTAGGAATATGACTTTTGCCGTTCTGTTTTGGGACTTTCCAAGACGACTATGAGCCAGGTGACATCACGGTCGGCTCTGAAATGTCCCGGAGAGAGGTGGCACGAGTGAGTGTGATGGCAAGTGTGTCGCAAAAAGAGGAGAGGGTTAGAGAACAAAAATGAGTAGAGAGGAGTCAACAATGAACATTTAGGCCTAATTAGCCATTCAAAGGAGAATAATATTACCGTCACAATGTTGCAGAGTACTTCTATTATTTTAGTCCCTGCCAGTCCTCATACAGACTCCATGAACACAGTAACGGGTGTCATTCTTTATTTATTTTTTGTTTGATTGTTATTGTGATATCTAAGATAAATAGTGTAAGACTGCTAGCTTGTATTGCTATGTTTTCATTGGTTGTCTTGAAGCTAGGCTACACGTGCACGTGAGGTAGGTTACAGTAGGCTATTCTGTGAACTGTGAAATTGTGCCTGTTGTTACCTAAAACTAATCGTTTCCACTTCACAATAACAGCACTTACAGTTGATCAGGGCAGCTCTAGCAGGGTGGAAATTTGACGAACTGACTTGTTGGAAAGGTGGCATCCTGCTATGTTGAAATTCATTGAGCTATTCAGTAAGACCATTCTTCTGCCAATGTTTGTCTATCGAGATTGCATGGCTGTGTGCTCAATTTTATACACCTGTCAGCAATAGCTAAATTCACAAATTTTAAGGGGTATAAAGAATACTTTTGTGAATACATATAGTGCAAGTAATAATAACTTGCTATATACAAGGAGTACCAGTACAGAGTCGATGTGCAGGGATACAAGGTAATTGAGGTAGATAAAGTATCTACATATACAGTGAGGAGAACAAGTATTTGATACACTGCCGATTTTGCAGGTTATCCTACTTACAAAGCATTTAGAGATCTGTAATTTGTATCATAGGTACACTTCAACTGTGAGAGACGGAATCTAAAATAGAAATCCAGAAAATCACATTGTATGATTTTTTAAGTAATTCATTTGCATTTTTATTGCATGACATAAGTATTTGATACATCAGAAAAGCAGAACTTAATATTTGGTACAGAAAACTTTGTTTGCAATTACAGAGATCCTATGTTTCCTGTAGTTCTTGACCAGGTTTGCACACACTGCAGCAGGGATTTTGGCCACTCCTCCATACAGACCTTCTCCAGATCCTTCAGGTTTCGGGCTGTCACTTGGCAGTACGGACTTTCAGCTCCCTCCAAAGATTTTCTATTGGGTTCGGGTCTGGAGACTGGCTTGGCCACTCCAAGACCTTGAGATGCTTCTTACGGAGCCACTCCTTAGTAGCCCTGTCATGCTGGAAGACCCAGCCACGACCCATCATCAATGCTCTTACTGAGGAAAGGAGGTTGTTGGTCAAGATGTCACGGTACATGGCCCCATCCATCCTCCCCTCAATACGGTGCAGTCGTCCTGTCCCCTTTGCAGAAAAGCATCCCCAAAGAATTATGTTTCCACCTCGATGCTTCACGGTTGGGAGGGTGTTCTTGGGGTTGTACTCATCCTTCTTCTTCCTCCAAACACGGCAAGTGGAGTTTAGACCAAAAAGCTCTATTGTTGTCTCATCAGACCACATGACCTTCTCCCATTCCTCCTCTGGATCATCCAGATGGTCATTGGCAAACTGCAGATGGGACTGGACATGTGCTGGCTTGAGCAGGGGGACCTTGCGTGCGCTGCAGGATTTTAATCCATGACGGCGTAGTGTGTTACTAATGGTTTTCTTTGAGACTGTGGTCCCAGCTCTCTTCAGGTCATTGACCAGGTCCTGCCGTGTAGTTCTGGGCTGATCCCTCACCTTCCTCATGATCATTGATGCCCCACGAGGTGAGATCTTGGATGGAGCCCCAGACCGAGGGTGATTGACCGTCATCTTGAACTTCTTCCATTTTCTAATAATTGCGCCAACAGTTGTTGCCTTCTCACCAAGCTGCTTGCCTATTGTCCTGTAGCCCATCCCATCCCAATTTTACCCCTGATGTCCTTACACAGCTCTCTGGTCTTGGCCATTGTGGAGAGATTGGAGTCTGTTTGATTGAGTGTGTGGACAGGGGTCTTTTTATACAGGTAATGAGTTCAAACTGGTGCTGGTCTGTGAGAGCCGGAATTCTTACTGGTTGGTTAGTGATCAAATACTTATGTCATGCAATAAAATGCTAATGAATTACTTTAAAATCGTACAATGTGATATTCTGGATTTTTGTTTTAGATTCAGTCTCTCACAGTTGAAGTGTACCTATGATAAAAATTACAGTCCTCTACATGCTTTGTAAGTAGGAAAACCTGCAAAATCGGCAGTGTATCAAATACTTGTTCTCGCCACTGTATCTAGGAATAAAGTGACAGATTATAAACAGCAGCGTAAGTTATAAGTCAAAAACGGGTCAATGCAGATAGACTGTGTAGCTATTTTAACTTTTGTCTTATGGCTTGTGGGTAGAAACTGTTCAAGGTCCTGTTGGTTCCAGACTAGGTGCATTGGTACCGCTTACCATGAGATAGCAGAGAGAACACTCTATGGCTTGGCTGGCTGGAGTTTTTTTAACCATTTTTAGGGTCTTTTCCCTCTGACACCTCTGATCCTTGGGTTAGTGATGAGCTTGGAGGGCAGTATGGTGTTGAACGCTGAGCTATAGACAATGAACAGCATTTTGGTCTATGGTGGTCTGCTTGAAACATGTAGGTATTACAGACTGGGTCAGGGAAAATGTTGAAAATGTCAGTGAAGAAACTTGCCAGCTGGTCACAGCATGCTCTGAGTATGCGTCCTGGTAATATGTCTGTGAACATTAACCTGTGTAAAGGTCTTACTCACATTGGATATGGAGAGCATGATCTCGCAGTCTTTCGGAACAGCTGTTGCTCTCATGCGTGGTTCAGTGTTGCTTGCCACGAAGTAAGCATGGAAAGCATTTAGTTTGTATGGTACACTCGCGTCACTGGGCAGCTCGCAGCTGGGTTTCAGAGCCGGTGTAGTAGGATTCGATCTTAGTCTTGTTTTGCCACATTGCCTGTTTGATAGTTTGTCGGAGGGTGTAGCAGGATTTATTATAAGGATTAGTGTACCGCTCCTTATTAGCGGCAGCTCTGGCCTTTAACTCAGTGTTGAAGTTGTCTGTAATCCATGGCTAATGGTTGGGATATGTACGTTCGGTCACTGTGGGGGCAACGTCTTTGATACACTTATGAATGAAGCCAGTGACTGATGTGGTGAACTCCTCAGTAACATCGTATGAATCCAAGAACATATTCCAGTCTGTGCTAGCGAAACAGTCCTGTAGCTTAGCATGAGCTTCATCGGACCACTTCCGTGTTGAGTGTGTCACTGGTACTTCCTGTTTGAGTTTTTGCTTGTGAGAAGGAATCAGAAGGATAGAGTTATTGTCATATTTGCCAAATGGAGGGGTGGAGCTTTGTATGCGTTTCTGTGTGTGGAGTAAAGGTGTTCTAGAGTTGTTTTTCTCCTCTAGTTGCACATGTGGCATGCTGGTAGAAATGAAGTCAAACGGATTTCAGTTTCCCTGCATTAAAATCACAGGCCAGTAGCAGCGCCACTGATGTCCAGAAGTTATTTTCCATAGGAAATGATGGTGGAAACATTGTAATGATCAGTGCAAAAAAAAAAAATAGCAGCATTGGTCATGAGCCCGTAAAAGGGCTGCTATTCATTGCAGCACCATTAGATACAGACAATACCACAACAGATACCATACACACTAAACAGGTAGGAACATAAATTATTTGCAAACCTGTTGGTGGTTATGAGAGTATGGTCCACAACCCATTTTATAAAAGTTACATTGTATCAGCGAAAGACATTTCTGTCACATTGACTGAGAAAGCTCCACACTAACAGAGAGCAGTAGAGTAATACATCACAGATAATGTAATGCAGTGAAGCACACTGTCATGGCATGCTGAATCACCTGTTAAATTGGGACAGGAGTAGTGTGGATGCTAATCCGAGGGGTAGGTGCCTTGGTGGGGCAATAGACACTAGACATCTTCACTCCTCTACCTGTAGAGGGCAGCGATGACACACGTCACTGCCTGAACCATGCAGTCATCTGCTTTGCTTCTTGTCACATTCCCTGTGCTCTGCACCACATGCCTCGCTCTGTGGTAATGTTATAGCAATTCTGATCATTCTTACCGAAATGATCAACAGCAAAGATAGCAATATTATCAAAATATTTACCTTCAAAGCCAGGAATGTTGTCTGCAACAATTTTCCTCAACTGTTGTTAAAAATAATATGTCAGGTAATGAAATAAATCACTTTTTTCATGTAGGATTTTCTGTAATAATAGTAATCCTTATTTAACAATTGAATGAATTTGAATTATTTGAAATATTTTCTTAAATGTATTTTCACAATTTTAAACTCCATCCTCAATTGATGATGATTAAAGCTGAATTACATTAAGATGACACATAATTTAAATGTTTTAAAATTTATGAAGTGTCTGTTTTCACTCCAAAGCCCACATCTTTCACTAAGACTAAAGTAAAATAAGATTAAGATAAAATAAAGAAGGGGAAAAGAAATATTATGAATAGAGACTGCCAGTATAGACACCCCCCCCCCACACACACACACACACACCTTGTGAGTACAGTACTCTATGTTTAGGCTACAGTGAGGATATCAGATCACTGCACACGTACACAAACATGCTGTGACACTGCTCGCTGCTTGGTCACTTGTGTCAGATGATTGTTGCACGTCACTCAGGGACAGAAGGTCCAGGGTTCAAATCCTCATTGGTGTTTCAGACTCTCCGAGCCCAGATTCCCATCCAACATAATGTACAGTATTGGAGGAGTAATGCCTGCAATGGCACATTAACAGGACATGGACCTAATTTTTTCCTGGCTGTTTGTACATGTGGTAGACCAAGTGAGCAAGTCTGCTGGGCTGGCTGGAAGCACAATGTAGTGCTAAAATCATTAACACCGTACCATGTCTCTATCACAAACTAGTCATAGAGATACACGTTGAGCTAACACTAACCTTCCGGTCATACATCTTTACAGCATGTTGATCGCTCATGTGCATGTCTCAAACCCTGAAATCAATCCTGCTGTGTTTTCTGATTACAAGGGTATCTATTATACACAGGGAGAGCATCCACTACGCTCCACTGTAAAACCATTGCATATACTGTAGGTTGTTCTGTGTAATGACTCACAATTTGATCACAATTGTGAAGCTGTGGTCGAGCTCTTCTCCATTCATCTTACACAATAGGTGCTGCCTCACCAATTCCTAATATATTAACCTTGCAGGCCGCACTTTGGAGAGAGGGTTGTTGTGTCACATAATAAGCTGTTGAGAGTGAAATATAGGAGACAAGCCTGGGTCGTCATGGCAATCCTCCAAACACCTTTTAAACAGGGTTTGGTAATTGCGAAACAACAGTGCCTATAATTTATATTGTATGTTCATGGCAAAAAGGAATTCTGCATAATTACTCTACTGTTTTTCAGTATCTACAAAATATGCACATTCAGTACTATTGCAAAGCACACCCGTATATCATATTAAGTCATAAATAATGTGCCAGTGGAATTAATTAATTTTGTGCACCGCTCCTCCTTGCACAGTGTTTTACATTTAACTATGTCAGCTATTATTGATGCACTCCTTAAACAATGACATATCACATGAGTTTTAAGATGGACTCGTTTTTTTTCTGAGCGATTTACTAGAAAATCCCTTGTAGATTTGGTGCAAGAAGACAGATATTTAGGCTTACAGTATATTCGGAAAGTATTCAGACCCCTTTACTTTCTCCACATTTTGATACAGTATGTTACAGCCTTATTCAAAAATTGATCAAATCTTTTTATTTATTTATCAATCTACACACAATACCCCATAATGACAAAGGAAAAACTTTTTTTTGTGTGTGCAAATGTTAAGTTAAGTTAAACTTAAGTATCACATTTACATAGAGTTGACGTCGGAAGTTTACATAAAACTTACACGGAACCCAAACCGGCTGTGTGCGTGCGCCATCGTGCATAAATGTATTTTGTACCCCCACACCAAACGATATCATGACACGCAGGTTAAAATATCAAAACAAACTCTGAACCAATTATATTAATTTGGGGACAGGTCGAAAAGCATTAAACATTTATGGCAATTTAGCTAGCTAGCTTGCAATTGCTACCTAATATGTCATTTTTAGCTAGCTTGCTGTTGCTAGCTAATTTGTCCTGCAATATAAACATTGAGTTGTTATTTTACCTGAAATGCACAAGGTCCTCTACTCCTCCAATTAATCCACACATAAAACGGTCAACCAAATCATTTCTAGTCATCACTCCTTCCAGGCTTTTTCTTCTCTTAACCTCGTTCGTCTTTCAGTCACCCACGTGGGTATAACCAATAAGGAGATGGCATATGGGTATCTGCTTCTACAAACCAATGAGGAGATGGGAGAGGCAGGACGTGCAGCGCGATCTGCATCAGAAATAGAACTGACTTCTATTTTAGCCCTTGGCAACGCAGACGCTCATTGGCGCACGGGAGCAGTGTGGGCGCAATACTTGAATAACATAGATTTCTAAATTTATTTTGCAGTTATTTTGCAGTCCATGTAGTCAGCCTGTTAGCCAAATACATTTAAACTCAGTTTTTCACAATTCCTGACATTTATTCCTAGTAAACATTCCCTGTCTTAGATCAGTTAGGTTCACCACTTTATTTTAAGGACATGAAATGTCAGAATAATAGTAGAAAGATTGATTTATTTCAGCTTTCATTGCTTTCATCACATTCCCAGTGGGTCAGAAGTTGACATACATTCAATTAGTATTTGGTAGCAATGCCTTTTGTTTAACTTGGGTCAAACGTTTCGGGTAGCCTTCCACAAGCTTTCCACAATAAGTTGGGCGGATTTTGGCCAATTCCTCCTGACAGAGCTGGTGTAACTGAGTCAGGTTTGTAGGCCTCCTTGTTCGCACACAATTTTTCAGTTCTGCCCACAGATTTTCTATGGGATTGAGGTCAGGGCTTTGTGATGGCCACTCTAATACCTTGACTTTGTTGTCCTTAAGCCATTGTGCCACAACTTCGGAAATATGCTTGGGGTCATTGTTAATTTGGAAGACCCAATTGCGACCAAACTTTAACTTCCTGACTGATGTCTTGAGATGTTGCTTCAATATATTCACAAAATATTCCATCCTCATGACGCCATCTATTTTGTGAAGTGCACCAGTCCCTGCTGCAGCAAAGCACCACCACAACATGATGCTGCCACCGCCATGCTTCACGTTTGGGACGCTGTTCTTCGGCTTGCAAGCCTCCCCTTTTTTCCTCCAAACGTTTCTCAAAAAAGTACGATCTTTGACCCCATGTGCAGTTGCAAACTGTAGTCTGGCTTTTTTATGGCGGTTTTGGAGCAGTGGCTTCATCCTTGCTGAGAGGCCTTTCAGGTTATGTTGATATAGGACTCGTTTTACTGTGGATATAGATACTTTTGTACTTGTGTCCTCCAGCATCTTCACAAGGTCCTTTACTGTTGTTCTGGGATTGATTTGCACTTTTCGCATCAAAGTACATTCAACTCTAGGAGACAGAACGCTTCCCCAGATCTGTGCCTTGACACCATCCTGCATCGGAGCTCTACGGACAATTCCTTCGACCTCATTTCTTGATTTTTGCTCTGTCATGCTATGTCAACTTTGGGACCTTTATATAGACAGGTGTGTGCCTTTCCAAATCATGTCCAATCAATTATATTTACCACAGGCGGACTCTAATCAAGTTGTAGAAACATCTCAAGGATGATCAATGGAAACAGGATGCACCTGAGCTCAATTTCGAGTCTCATAGCAAAGGGTCTGAATACTTGTGTAAATAAGGTATGTCTGTTTTTTATTTTAAATACGTTTGCAAAATAATCTAAACCTGTTTTTGCTTTGTCTTTATGGGGTATTATGTGTAGAGTTTTTTAAAATTTTGATACATTTTAGAATAATGCTGTAACGTAACAAAATTTGGAATAGTCAATGGATCTGAATACTTTTCTAAGGCACTGTATCTTACATTATCGTACATTTTTTATCACAATTTGCCATCTTCTTATACATGACCAAGTCTTTATCTAATATCGAGACATGTCTTGTACTTTATGTAAACAACTCTAAGAGATATTGATACTAACCCGAGTAATAATATATGTAATGTTTAATTACATCACGGCTACTGAGAACATGAGATAGGCTATGTTAAATCAACAAAGATCACTTCATTAAGACATTTACTTGCCCTTAACATTGATATGGGTTATGTCATCCTAGTGACCATGCACAGAGCCCCCAAGTGTTCACTGTGTATTACAGAGCACATATATATGTAATTATACAATTCAAAATTGTCATATCACAGGGCATCCATCACAGTTTGCAATTCTTCATAAATGTTTACTGTTTCTTCTAAATGAGGTTGCTACCCACATATAATGGACCTGGGTCAAATACATACCGGTTTATAATACTTTAAAATACTTGAGGTGCCCTTGATTTTATCTTGCCTGGTAATGTAACTAATTCAATACTCGCATAAGTGCAAACTTCACCCACCTAGCATGCAGCTAATCCCATAGATATACTATACAAAATAGTCAGCAATCTACTTTGCATCTCTGTATCTAGACATGCTTAGTTTCCCCTGGCCTCCCTACACCAGCATCTCCTTTGACTGGATTTTGCACGTGTTAACAAGCTGGGAGTTTGTGGAGTTATGGAGGCATACACTGACATGTATCAGATTAATACATTTGAATCTAAATGCATTTTTAAAAACCATACAACATTTTTGTAAGTCTTACATTTTCTCTTTTGTCTGTTTTTTTCCCCAGAGAAGAGATGTCTGTGATGGCTGCTCAACAAAGAAAGAGCTGTCTTCAGCTGAAACCTCTCCGCACCGAAGTCTGGAACATGACACATGTCAGCCTATGATAAATGGTGCAGAGTCTCAGTCATTTCACCAGGAATGCCCTTGAGATGCCCAAGACCCTGATCGCAAATGTTATTGTTGAATTAAACCATAAAAATAAACCGCATTGACATGATGGGAAACACACCAAAAAATAAAAAGATATTAACGTTTTGTTCTCCTCTTCCTTTCCCTGCATTAATTCTAGTGCTGGAGTGTGTAACAGGAAGATAAATAGTGTGTGTGTGTGTGTGTGTGTGTGTGTGTGTGTGTGTGTGTGTGTGTAACACAATTATGTATTTATCAATTATGCATACCAAGCTGCGTCCTCATTGCATGCGCAGACCAGCTGGCTGGAGTGTTTACAAACATATTCAACCTCTCCCTTTCCCAGTCTGTTGCCCCCACTTGCTCCAAGATGTCCATCATAAATCCAATACCTAAGAAGCTAAGGTAATTGAACTAAATCACCCCATAGCACTCACTTCTGTCATCAATATATACAATGACAACGGAGGGGATGGCTGCAGTTTTACATTTCCTAACCAACTGTGCTATTTTGTTTAGTTTTTTTCATGTTGTTTGTAACTTATTTTTTTAAACTTATTTTGTACATAAAGTTGCTGCTACTGTCTCTTATGACTGAAAATAACTTCTGGACAAGAAAACAGCGATTTCTCACCAGGAACTGGACGAAGATGTTTTCTTTATCGTGTCCAACTCGAAGAATATACTGCTTTCTTGGCAATGGGCCCAAATCCCCATCATTTGCGTGAAGAAAAGACAGAGATAAAGGGGGCAGAGGTCAGGTTGCCTTCTGAGAATTCGTAGGCGAGTGAGTAAACCTGCACTGCCATCCATTCTATTGGCCAACATTCAATCATTGGAAAACAAAATGGATGATCTACGATCAAGATTATCCTACCAACGGACATTAAGAACTGTAATATCTTAAGTTTTACAGAGTCTTGGCTGAGCGACGACACTGATAATATAGAGCTGTCAGGATATTCCATGCATCGGCAGGACAGAAATGCTACTTCTGGTGATGTGTGTCTATTTGTCAATAACAGCTGGTACGCAATGTCTAATGTTAGCCTCTTGAAACTCTGGGGGCAGTATTTCATTTTTGGATGAAAAACATTCCCGTTTTAAACAAGATATTTTGTCACAAAAATATGCTTGACTATGCATATAATTGATAGCTTTGGAAAGAAAACACTCTGAAGTTTCCAGAACTGCAAAGATATTGTCTGTGAGTGCCCCAGAACAGGAGCTACAGGCAAAACCAAGATGAAACTGCAACCAGGAAATGAGCAGGATTTTTGAGGCTCTGTTTTTCATCGTCTCCTTATATGGCTGTGAATGCGACAGGAATGAGCCTGCCCTATCTATCGTTTCCCCAAGGTGTCTGCAGCATTGTGACGTATTTGTAGGCATATCATTGGAAGATTGACCATAAGAGACTACATTTGCCAGGTGTCCGCCCGGTGTCCTCCGTCGAAATTGGTGCGTCATTTTCAGCTGCTGGTATTTTTCCATGGGATTCTGAGACGAAAGCAGGCTTCCACGAACGGCATATCAATGAAGAGATATGTGAAAAAACACCTTGAGGATTTATTCTAAACAACGTTTGCCATGTTTCGGTCGATATTATGGAGTTAATTTGGAAAAAGTTTTTCGGTTAGTTTCGGTAGCCAAATGTGATGTACAAAACGGAGCGATTTCTCCTACACAAAGATTCTTTCAGGAAAAACTGAACATTTGCTATGTAATTGAGAGTCTCCTCATTGAAAACATCCGAAGTTCTTCAAAGGTAAATGATTTTATTTATTTGGTTATCTGGTTTTTGTGAAAATGTTGCGTGCTAAATGCTACGCAAAATGCTAAGCTAGCTTGCAATACTCTTACACAAATGCTTGATATGCTATGGTTCAAAAGCATATTTTGAAAATCTGAGATGACAGTGTTGTTAACCTCTTACATCTATGGGGGCGCTATTTCATTTTTGGATGAAAAACGTTCCCGTTTTAAACAAGATATTTTGTCACAAAAAGATGCTCGACTATGCATATAATTGATAGCATTCGAAAGAAAACACTCTGACGTGTCCAGAAATACCAAGATATTCTCTGTGCGTGCCCTAGAACGTGAGCTTCAGGCAAAACCAAGATGAGATGGCATCCAGGAAATGACAAGGATTTTTGAGGCTCTGTTTTCCATTGTCTCCTTATATGGCTGTGAATGCGAGAGGAATGAGCCTGCCCTTTCTGTCGTTTCCCCAAGGTGTCTGCAGCATTGTGACGTATTTGTAGGCAGATCATTGGAAGATTGACCATAAGAGACCACATTTACCAGGTGTCCGCCCGGTGTCCTGCGCCGAAATTGGTGCGCAAAAGTCACCTGCCAGTATTTTTCCATGGGACACAGAGAGGAAAGCAAGCTTCCACGAACTGCATATCAATGAAGAGATATGTGAAAAAACACCTTGAGGATTGATTCCAAACAACATTTGCCATGTTTCGGTCGATATTATGTAGTTAATCCGGAAAAAGTTTTACGTTGTAGGTGACTGAATTTTCGGTTCGTTTCGGGAGCCAGACGCAATGTAGAAAACGGAACGATTTCTCATACACACAGACGCTTTCAGGAAAAACTGAGCATTTGGTATGTAACTGAGAGTCTCCTCATTGAAAACATCAGAAGCTCTTCAAAGGTAAATGATTTTATTTATTTGGTTATCTGGTTTTTGTGAAAATGTTGCGTGCTAAATGCTACTCAAAATGCTATGCTAGCTTTGCATACTCTTACACAAATTAGTCCATTTCTATGGTTCAAAAGCATATTTTGAAAATCTGAGATGACAGTGTTGTTAAGAAAAGGCTAAGCTTGAGAGCAGACGCATTATTTTCATTTTATTTGCGATTTTCAGAAATCGTTAACGTTGCGTTATGCTAATGAGCCTGAGGCTTTAGTCACAAACCCGGATCCGGGATGGGTAGTATCAAGAAGTTAAAGAAGTCTCGATGTATTGCTCTCCTGAGGTAGTGTTCCTTATGATAAGCTGTAGACCACACTCTCTACCAATTATACATTATTCGTAGCCACCTATCTACCACCACAAACTGATGCTGGCACTAAGACTGCACTCAATGAGCTGAATAAGGCCATAAGCAAAAAAAGAAAATGCTTATCCAGAAGTGGCGCTCCAAGTGGCCGGGGACTTTAATGCAGGCAAACTTAAATCCATTTGACCATATTTCTACCAGCATGTCACATGTGCAACCAGAGGAAAGAAACTTTAGACCACCTTTACTCCACTCAGAGAAGTGCATACAAAGATCTCCCTCACCCTCCAATTGGCAAATATATTTCTATCCTCCTAAATCATGCTTAAAAGCAAAAACTAAAGAAGGAAGTACCAGTGACTTGCTCAATACGGAAGTGGTCATATGACGAGGATGCTAAGCTACAGGACTGTTTTGCTAGAACAGAATAGAATATATTCCGGGATTCATCCAATGGCATTGAGGAGTATCCCACCTCAGGCATCGGCTTCATCAATACGTGCATCAACGACATCGTCCCCACAGTGACCATATGTACATATCCCAACCGGAAGCCATGGATTACAGGTAACATCTGCATCGAGTTAAAGGCTTGAGCTGCCGCCTTCACGTAATTGGACAGAAATCCAGCTATACCCTCAGACAAATCATCAAACAGGCAAAGCGTCAATACAAGATTAAGATTGAATCCTACTACACCGACTCTGCCGCTCATCGGATGTGACAGGGCCTGAAAACTATTACGGACTACAAAGGGAAACCCAGCCAGGAGCTTCCTAGTGATGTGAGCCTACCAGACGAGCTAAATGCCATTTATGCTCGCTTCAAGGCAAGCAACAATGAAGCATTCTTGAGAGCACCAGCTGTTCCGGACGACTGTGTGATAACGCTCACGGTAGCCGAGGTGAGCAAGACCTTTAAACAGGTCAACAATCACAAAGCCGCTGGGCCAGATGGATTACCAGGACAAGTACTCAAAGCATGTGCTGAACAACTGGCAAGTGTCTTCACTGACATTTTCAACCTCTCCCGGACCGAGTCTGTAATGTTTCAAGCAGACTACCATAGTCCTTGTGACCAAAGAAGCTAATGTAACCTGTCTAAATGATTACCACCCCGTTGCACTCACGGCGGTAGCCATGAAGTCATTTGAAAGGCTGGTCATGGCTCACATCAACAGCATCATCCCGGATACCATAGAACCACTCCAAGTCGCATACCGCCCCAACAGATCCACAGATGACGCAATCTCAATCACACACCACACTGCCCTTTCCCACCTGGACAAAAGGAACACCTATGTGAGAATGCTGTTCATTGACTACAGCTCGGCGTTCAACACCATAGAGCCCACAAATCTCATCAGTAAGCTGAGGACCCTGGGACTAAACACATCCCTCTGCAACTGGTTCCTGGTCTTCCTGATGGGCTGCTCCCAGGTGGTAAGGGTAGGCAACAACACATCTGCTTCGCTGATCCTAAACACAGGGGCCCCTCATGGGTGCATACTTCAGGGGTGCATACCCTGCTGTACTCCTTGTTCACCCATGATTGCTTGGCCAAGCATGACTCCAACACCATCATTAAGTTCACTGAAGACACAACAGTGGTAGGCTTGATCACCAACAATTATGAGACAGTCTATAGGGAAGAGGTCAGAGATGTGGCAGTGTGGTGCCAGGACAACAACCACTCCCTCAATGTGAGCAAGATCGTGGACTACAGGAAAAAGCAAGCTGATCGTGGACTACAGGAAAAAGGTGGGCCGAACAGTCCCCCATTAACATCGATGGGGCTGTAGTGGAGCGGGTCGAGAGTTCCAAGTGCCTTGGTGTCCACATCACCAACAAACTATCATGGTCCAAACACCCCAAGACAGTCGTGAAGAGGGCACGACAACACCTTTTCCCCTTCAGGAGACTGAAAAGCTTTGTCATGGGTCCCCAGATCCTCAAAAGGTTCCTCAGCTGCAACATCACCGCCAGGTATGGCAACTGCTCGCCATCTGACCGTAAGGCACTACAGAGGGTAGTACTTCACTGGGGCCAAGCTTCCTGCTGTCCAGGACCTATATACTACGCGGTGTCAGAGGAAAGCCCAAAAAATTGCCAAATACTCCAGTCACTCTAGTCATAGACTGTTCTCTCTGTTAATGCACGGCAAGCATTTCCGGAATGCCAAGTCTAGGAGCAAAATGCTCCTTAATAGCTTCTACCCCAAGCCATAAGACTGCTGAACAATTAATAAAATGACCACCCGGACAATTTACATTAACCCCTGCTGCTACTCGTTGTTTATTATCTATGCACAGTCACTTCACCCCTACCTACATGTACAAATGATCTCGACTAACCTGTAGCCCCGCACATTGACTCGGTACCGGTACCCCCTGTATATAGCCTCGCTATTGTTATTTTATCGTGTTACTTTTTTATTATTTATTACTATGGTTTATTTGGTAAGTGTTATTTAACTCTTTCTTGAACTGCACTGTTTGTTAAGGGCTTGTAAGTAAGCATTTCACGGTAAGGTCTTCACCTGTTTTATTTGGCGTATGTGACAAAGTTTGATTTGATTTGCTTTGAGAGGCTAGTCAAGGACCATATCACCTCCATCTTTCCCGACACCCAAGGCCCTACAAAAGCTTGTTTTTGGGTAGCGGGGTATGGGTTGTTTTTGCAATCTCATCTTAGCTCACAACAAGCTTGTTAATTCTAGACAGAAAAATGCTGCAAAGATCAATGTGGAAGAGGAATACATATCAAGCACTACACTCCATGAGCTACTCGAGCAACAAGAATAGTTTTTATACAGATCTAATAGATCTGCAGCAAAATAACTTGAAGTCCTTCCTGCAACTCTTTATGGATGCTACCAACAAAAGGGTCGATGCTCTGTTTAAGGATGCAATGGAATTTAAACACAGTTTTGAATTTTAAAACTCAGGGGGGGGGGCTTAGGGGCATGAATGTAACCATCCAGACCGCATCCAAAACCATGTCTGAGGATTGCTCAATTTTCCAAACATCACTTGACAAGCCCTCTTCCAAAGGAGACTACCTTGAAAACCAATCAAGACATTTTAATCAATGTAATTGAGGATGAAAAGACTGAAGTTTGGCATGACACAGAAGTCAAGGCTAAGAAACTCCTGCATGGCAGATCAACTCAAATTGGACCCTAATCTCATCGAGATGGAGAGGGCAAATATTTACTCTACTTTGTTTATGTTTCACCTAACCTCATGGCCAAAAACACACATTGCTCTAAATGTCATAACCCTCTGAAGTCTTCAACGGTGTTATGTTGACTGTGTCAATGTCAATTCCATAGGAAGTGAGCCCTATTGATAAAACTAACAGAAATGTATGGTTATATTGGACCTGTGCATGCACTTTTATGTTTCCGTTCCACTCTCTGGATGATTCCGACTGTGTATCCTTAGTTGGGTAGGATATCAACCCTGAAAACATGGTCTTTATCCCATTAGATATTAATGAAGCGAACGATAAATAGAATGATTGTGTTGATCCAGATTCACATTTCCTGAAATATACCAGAAATAAGTCTATCTCTTACTGTATGATTACTGTTAAACTACTATACAGCCTGTTAAATTGCTTATCTATTTCAAAGACAAGCTCATTTTCTATTTTTCTTCCTAAAAAATCATGACCACCTTGTTCATTATGTAAAGTCTGCTTACCAGACTTTAACTCACATCTTTCAATTCTGTAATTCCCAGCTTTCCCTTAGTTAAACTACGCCAGAGAGCAGCAGATGGGTTCTGGAAACATTGGTTTACGACTGGTCTCCAAAAATCCTCAGTTAAAAAAAAACATGTTGTGGTTCTCCCGAGTGGTCTATGGCGCTGCATCACAGTGCTAACTGTGCTACTAGAGATTCTGGGTTTGAGTCCAGGCTCTATCGCAGCCGACCATGACCGGAGACCCATGGGGCGGTGCATGATTGGCCCAGCGTTGTTAGGGGAGGGTTTGGCCGGCAGGGATGTCATTGTTCCGTTGCGTACTAGAAAATCCTGTGGCGGGCCGTATGCAGTGCATGCTGACACGGTCGCCTGGTGCACAGTGTTTCCTCTGACATTGGTGCGGCTGGCTTCCGGGTTAAGTGGGAATTGTGTCAAGAAGCAGTGCGGCTTGTTTGGGTTGTGTTTCGGAGGATGCACGGCTCTCGACCTTAGCTTCTCCCAAGTCCGTACGGGAGTTGCAGCGATGAGACTATAACTACCATTTGGATACCATGAATTTGAGGAGAAAAAAGGGGTAAAAAAAATGTTGTGTAAAAGTTTTTCTCAAATCCCTCTCCCCTGAATTCTGCAAATTATAAAAAGTATGTTCATCTACCAGGGTCAAAATATCCTGTGGCGTGCAACAGGGTTCGATAATTGGACCTTTGTTATTCCTAATCTACATCAATGACCTTGCTGCGGTGTCTTCTACCGTACTTCCCATTCTCTATGCCGATGATACCAATTTGATTTTATCACACAAACATTTTGATTAACTAATTAATGAAGCCAATTCAGGCATGGCCAAATTTTCTGAATGGTTCCAGATTAACAAATTATCTTTAAATGTTAAAGAAATCCAACTTTATTGTAAAAAGAAAGAGCCAGAGTCACAATTGGTGGGAATGAAATGGATCAAGTCACACCCACTAGAGCCCTCAGCATTCTAATTGATGAAAAGTTATCCTGGAAAGATCACATTCAATTTGTCTGCAGCAAAGTGATGAAATCTGTTGGTATCATCAGATATATTAGTGGTTTCGCCTTGCTTCCTATCTCTATACTATAGCTTAATTGACCCAAATCACATTTACTGTAATATTGTGTGGGCCAGTACATATGCCCGTACCTACACAAATTACTCCTCTAATTACCTTGCTCCATCGGCACCTTTGTTTATAAAACTCAATATCTTGTCTATTTACAACATTAATGTACGCCAATTATGCACTTTAATCTACAAATACTCATACCTCCCAGACAGTTTACCTAAACCCATCAATGGATTCTTCCAGGTTAATTCTGAAATCCATCTATATAACACAAGACACTGTGATAACCTTCACCCTCCCCACTGCCGTACCTCACAGTCAATTCTCTGTCAGATAAAGTGGTTCCATACGCGTGAATTCTTATCTTCACATTGCCAAAACCATCATCATCCCTCAATACTTCAAGTGAAGACTGGGGGTCAGCCTGATGAGCCAAACTACTCAGTAATCTCCTCCATATACCCTAACACTCACAAACTCACATGTACATATACATTTAAACAAAACAAATACTTTTTTTTACAATTTTGTGATTACTGATCAATTCATTTATACATTTATAATTGGTAGGTTTTGCTATCTGGCTTAAACCTTTTTTATTTTTGTGCTTGTGTATTGTTTTTTTGTGGTGTGGTTTTCATATATGCTCTTGTGCTTCCGAACACACCTGCACACCATTTTTTTATTAGTCTTTTTTTATCTGAATTGTTATTTCACTTATTTTCTTTGGTGAAAATAAATTAAACTTAAACTCAACACCACCACGCTGATCCTCAACAGGGCTGTGTGCTCAGCCCACTCCTCTATTCCCTGTTCACCCATGAATGCGTACACGTACACGTACAACTCCAACTCAATCATCAAGTTTACTGATGACACGACAGTGGTAGGCCTGATTTCCAACAATGACGAGAAAGCCTACCGGGAGGAGGTTAGAGCCCTGGTGGATTGGTGTCACAAAAATAACTCCTTCAATGTTAAAAAATAAACCAAAGGAGCTGATCGTGGACTACAGGAGACAGAAGAGGAAGCACGCCCCCATCCACAACAACGAGGTCCCAGTGGAGCGGGTCAAAAGCTTCAAGGTCCTTGGCGCGCACATCACTGAAATGGACCTGAAATGGTCCCACTACACCAACACCGTGGTGAAGAAGGTAAAACAGCACCTCTACAACTTCAGGCACTGAAGAAATTTTGCGCGGCCCCTAACTGCTACAGATGCAACATTGAGAGCACTCTGTCGGCCTTCATAGCAGCCTGGTAAGGCCACTACATCGGCCTCGACCGCATGACTCTCCAGAGGGTGGTGTGGCCAGCCAAAAGCATAACTGGGGGCATGCTGCCTGCCTTCCAGGACATGTATTTTTTGTTTTTATTTATAATTTTTAAATTTACTTTTTACTTTTTTTGGGGGGGGGGGTGGCAGGTAGCATAGTGGTTAGAGCATTGGGCCAGCAACGGAAAGGTTGCTGGATCCAATCCCCAAGCTGACAAGGTAAAAATCTGTCGTTCTGCCCCTGGACAAGGCAGTTAACCCACTGTTCCCCAGTAGGCTGTCATTTTAAATAAACATTTGTTCTTAACTGACTTGCCTAGTTAAATAAAGGTTAAATATAAAAGTAAAAAATATCCAGGCCATCAGACTGTTGGCCAGCTCCCTGCCCGGTACTCTGCCCTGAACCTTGAGAATAATGCTGCATATACACTACTACAGTACATGACCAAATGTGCTATATTCTCGACATAGCCCAGCCCAATATACCTACTACTGTGTCTACTGTTTTCTTTCCAAAGTATACAGTATACCGTCTATACAAACACTCACTCTAATGTAACTACTCTAGATTGTTAATTGGATCTATTCTGTGATTTCTTGATTTCTTGTTTAGATTTTTTTAATTATTTGTGTATTTGTTTTGCATTTGTCAGAGACGTTCTACTGCACTGTTGGAGCTAGTTATATAAGTATTTCCCTGCACCTGCTATATGCATCCTATATCCTATATGCATCTGTGTACGCAACCAATAAACTCATTTGATTAGTATTATTGGTATAACGGTATACAAGCAGCTTTCATTTTGATCACTGCTAAATCGGAACATTTTAAAGCTATTATTTGTTTTCACTCCCTCATGGTACTTCAGTCTAGTTCAGTTTTGCACAAAGAATATCATAGTATACATACATTGGTATAACGTTGTTTAACCAAAACAATTGCATTTGATATGCCCCCTCAGATGTTTCTCATATACTTTCTCATATTCCATGTTTTACTGCATCTTTTTAGGATAATCTATTGAACTTTAAATGTTGATTCAAGTGCCTTTGTGTTCAAGGGGAATTGCCATTGGAAATGTAGCTGCGATAAACCATGGCCTATCCGTCATGTAGACAGCCCAGTCATAATGATAGCAGATAAAAACAACAAAAATGATCACCGCTGGTTTAATTCATGAAACGTACAGTACCTCACGTTCCCATTTGTAGTGATTTGCATCACAAATAATCCCAAAACTACTGCTAAACTACCCTCTGTGCTGTCCCTTCCGTCCTTTGACAAATAGGTCTGTGGAATCTTTTAATTGGGAGGGAAGATGTTGCAGATGTATTAGGGCTCAGATGGGAAAACGGATGAGGCCGTCACACAACATGGCAAGGAGCGGCGAAGCTCGGTCCCCCATCGCCCAGCCCTATCCTTAACGTCATGAGTGTGCCACATTTCTACGCTGTCATCCGCACAGTGCCACAGGGGCTCCTAGAGGACAGGGGAGGACCTCCCTGACCAAGATTGGGGTTCAACCTATCATTGGCACAGCTTGGCTTTTCACCATTTAGGGAACCTTCACAGCCACAAGGACTCATCATACTGAGCTTACAAAAAACATCCCCCACTCATACTGCTGACTTCCACTATGAGAAATAGGGACCAATCTAGAGACCAATGATACACCAACCTAAGACCACACATTCACTGAACAGAGAACAACATGCTAATGTACTATTCAGTACTAGTAGACAGAGAATGTTTGTACCAAGCTCTGCAATGGTCATTTCTCATAAACAGGAGACAGGGCTCCTTGTCTCAATGGGTCCGAAGTTGGTCAAAGAGGACCTCTTTTGAAATATAGCCCCAGTTTGGTTATGACTGTTCAGCTGGCTGCCTTCAATTTTATACCTGCAAAGTTTCAATCTAGGCCTTCTCTACCTCCTTTAACATTCAATTCCCCCATCCACTCTCCCCCTTTCTTCTCCTTTTTTTCAGGATTACTCGTAGAGACTGCTCTTGTGCTGTTATTTTCAACCCTGCAGGACTAGGGGTTTGGTATGTATTCTGGAAATACTTCAAAGAAAAGCAAAAAGGCAGCAATTTTCTGCTTGAATATCCCTCTGACTAAATCCATTGATCATCCTTGGGGTTCCTGAGAGAGAGGGAGTGAGGTGGAGAGGCGTGTTTTATCCTCTAATAACTCCTACCTTCACCCCTTCCTGCCTCTCCGTTGTTGTGTTGTTGTTGGTCACACCTCTGCTCTATTCCTTGGAGAGCCGGTGAGATTGAAGTTATTTTACGCTTCAGCTCCCCGGGCCCCAATTTGAAAACTCTGCGTGTCAGTTTTCACACGATGCTGTCATATGGCAAGGAGCATATCAGGCTTATGCAAGGAGCATTGCTGTTTTTTCCCCAAAGTTTTTTTTCTTAAGGTATCTGGTGGAGGATTCTTAGCGTGTGACATCTAGGCCAAGTAAAAAAGCTAACTTCAATTTCAGATGTGGGATTGCATACAGCCATTATTTGTATGGTGTTCAAATTACTTTGATTTACCTTTACGTATGTTTTGTGCGTCCATTCATCAGCTATCATCACACCTTTTTAAGCAGTAGTTAGTTTATTGGGATGATTCCGGCCACATTCTAAATTACTACCTTATTTTTTTCTGATTTTGACTCGCAATGAAACTTCTTGCACTCTGCAACAGGAAAAGTAAGGACAGATTTATAGGGCCTTTGTAAGATGGTCTGTAGCTGCTGTTGCAAATGATGGCGATTACACAATTAGTTACATGTTCTTTACCACTATTGTGTTTTTAGAGTGGGCATGACGGTGGTGTGGTGGTAGAATTCGGATGTCAGGATCATAAGTCACTCCTGTCCCTTGGCTGCACGGATGGCACAGGCACCTCTCAGACACCTCCTCACCTGCCAGCATGATCTATCTACTGCAGACTCAATAAACTGCAGCTAATTGGGAGGTGATGACAGACAAGCTCGGATCCATTTGCAGTGGTTTGGAGACAACCCATTCACTTTCCCCTCCATGGCTCACGTGAGCCCTCATGGTGGGGCACAGTTTTTTCACTCATCTCTGTGCACACAGTTGGCTCCCGATGTCACCACAATCTGATAGAACATTGAAACAAGCCACAGAGAAAACAAACCCCCTGCATTCTTTGAAAGGACAAGCTGGTGGTGCACATGTATTTTTTCCTACGCTGATGGTAGATTAGATCAAAGGCATTTCTCCTCTGTTGCTTCAGGTAATGCTGTTACAGTACAGTAACATTCCAGGAACACAACTAAGCAATTCTCTTGACATGGAATTTAGATGTTTGGCACCTGACCCTTGATCAGACAAAATACTGTTAATGGATAGTTTCTGGGCTTAAGGATCATTGTCAGCGTGCTGCACAATGTCAGTTGTAGGAGACAATACAGTAAACTTCTCTAACAGACGTTCAATTAATGGAAAATAACTATTTGGTAATTTCAATTTCAGTTAGGATGCATATTAATTTTGAGGGTGTTTTTCCCCACCATGGACCCAATCTCTAGTTCTAGATATGTTCTACTTGAAATGTAGACACATTTACTCTCAATTTTTTTTGAAAGCATCTATACCATGGTAATAACTTTATTTTCCTCTGCTTGATTGCTGGAGCCTAAGCCTTGACACTTGTGATGCACTCTGCCAAGAACATTAAGTATCCGAAAGTGATAAAGCTTCAATTTGCTAGACCATTACACTAATTACTGCAATAATTAAGTAACTACTTGATTAGAACTAATGGGTACCTAATTATCCAGGAAAAAAGGATCAGGTGGTAATTAATAGAGTCAAGCTGATGTCTTATGACTTACCGTCCCCGATTACCAGACATTAGGGATTGAAACGGGTAAAAACAAACAATGCCATTTGAGTGTTTATCTAGACCCCTGTAGCTGAGGCAAACACTGCTAGTATGAAATAGTATCAACAGGGTGTGTCGATAATGACACATGCAAAGACAATCAATAATTAAATTCTTCATCCTCGTCAGCAGTAGGACAGTATTATTTATACTGTGATTGTCAGTGGTCACTTGCTGCGGTGTTTGAAAAGCTAACAACAGTGAATAGACATAATGTATATGGTATTACTCTCACAGTGCGTTGAGCCACTGCGTTGGTGATATTGCTTAACAGTATGACATTTTGCCCTTGATGAATCAGCAACGTGATTATTCCAAAAACTATAAACAGATCCATAATAAATCATGGATGAATCAATACAACTATATTCATACAACTATATAAATATATAAATATTTGTATTACAACACATAGTACTTTTAAGAAAAGAGGTTAGGTCACCAAGATGTTATATTGCCACAAAGTAAAGGTTTTACCTTAAAATCATTGTGGCTTAATCTGCAGTAAAATACTCATTCTTAGAGTTTACATGATTCTTGACGATTGTTGTGGTAAAATGAAAAACTTCAATAAAGAAATATTACATTCAAGAAAACAAAAAGTTTTAATCACATTTCACAATGGACATTTTCAGCACTTCAGACATAAAGATGAATCTAAATGTATACATAGAACTATACAACTTGCATAAAATGTATTATCTTAACATAAAAGGCTTTTAGTAAGGGTGCTGCAAAGGTACATCAAGTAGAAAACCAAGGTATTATCCATCAATCTGCCTGCATTTACTGTGTAATTGTTTTATGATGGGCAGCAGTCAAAATGGCTCTACATGTATAATATGCATGACTATGAGTTCTACCAAAAGTGAAATGTGAAGGTTTTGATGTATAGTTTTTTTAAATGTTTTTTTTAAATGTTTGAATAATATGTGCCTGGAGGGTGAGCTATAAATTAGAATGGAGAATTGGGATATACGTTTTTCTGAGTAGCCCTTGTATATTCACACTTATGTATTTAAATGAAAGTATTACTGTGATACAGATTAAACCTGCAAATGTTGAGAATTCTGCATTTGTTAAGACATATAGATAGTAGATTGGAGTAGGAAGGAGTCAATTTGTATAGCCCTGCCAACTGGTAAAAAAAATGGCTATGTCAATGTTGTTTCCATGTAATTTCAATGACAAAAAATCTATTTGATGACTTTGAATCAATGGGGAAAACTGACTGGATTTGCAAAAGGTCAGGGAATTTCTTTTTGTTTTCAACAATTTTTTTCTTTCCTAAATCCAATGACATGGTGACATTTGTTGTTGATTTAACATTGAATTCACATTAGTTGTAATTCAAAACTAAATGTTGATTGGACGACTGTGCCCAGTAGGTGACTTCTGGCCATTTCGTTGAGGGAACAAAATGTGTGACGTGAATATGAATACAGTAAACAAACAGGCATGACACAGATTATGATTTACAGACCCCAAATGTTTTTAAAGTATCAGCTATAATGGGAAAACACTATAATGCAATGGTGGGAGTATAATGCATCAGAGTAGGTCATTATTTTGGAACTGTAGAGCATACACTACTGTATGTTTTAAGTCTGGTTCTACAGTAATTTAATGACATCAGCTCTCAGTCATTACAATTACACTATTAACCCTGAATCAAGCCACACTGTACTTTTTACACACCTTCAGGTTAAATAGGGACTGTAAATCCTCTAAAATCTCTGAAACTATTAGGGAGGAGAGGAGTAACCACTAACTATACAACTACTGTACACTATAAATGTCACGCCCTGGTCGAAATATATTATTCTTCATTTATTCGGTCAGGCCAGGCTGTGGTGTGTTTTTGTCTTGGGGTTTTGTGGGATGTCTAGCGTTAGTCTATGGCTGCCTGAGGTGGTTCTCAATCAGAGTCAGGTGATTATCGTTGTCTCTGATTGGGAACCATATTTAGGCAGCCATATTCTTTGTGTGTTTCGTGGGTGATTGTCCTTAGTGTCCTTATCCCTGTATCTGTGTTTGTTTACACTAGTATAGGCTGTTTCGGTTTTCGTTACGTTCATTACGTTCTTTGTTTTGTAGTATTTGTATTGATTTGTGTTTATGTTTGTTCATTAAACATGGATTGCAATCTACACGCTGCATTTTGGTCCGACTCTCCTTCACCGCATGAAAACCGTTACAGAATCACCCACCACAAACGGACCAAGCAGCGTGTCAACAGGCAGGAGCCACAGGAGAACCAGCAATGGCAGCAACAGCGGCGCAATGAGGATTGGACATGGGACGATATATTGGATGGCAAGGGTTGCTACACATGGGAGGAGATCCTAGCGTGAAGGGATCGCCTTCCATGGGAACAGGTGGAGGCAGCGAGGAGAGCAGAGGCAGCCGGAGAGAGGAGCCGGCGATATGAGGGAACACGGTTGGCTAGGAAGCCCGAGAGTCAGCCCCAAAAATTTCTTGGGGGGCTCACAGGGAGTAGGGCTACGCCAGGTAGGAGACCTGTGCAAACTCCCTGTGCTTACCGGGGGCTAGAGAGACCAGGCAGGCACCGTGTTATGCAGTGGTGCGCACGGTGTCCCCAGTGCGGGTGCATAGCCCGGTGCGGTATATTCCAGCTCCTCGTATCGGCCGGGCTAGAGTGGGCATCGAGCCAGGTAAGGTTGGGCAGGCTCGGTGCTCAAGAGCTCCAGTGCGCCTGCACGGTCCGGTCTACCCAGTACCACCTCCACACCCCAGCCCTCCGGTGGCAGCTCCCTGCACCAGGCTTCCTGTGCTTGTCCTCGGCCCAGTACCACCAGTGCCAGCACCACGCATCAGACCTACTGTGCGCCTCGCCTGTTCAGGGCAGCCAGAGCCATCCTCCTCTCCTGCGCTGCTGGAGTCTCCTGCCTGTTCAGCGCAGCCAGAGCTGCCAGCCTGCATGAAGCAGCCAGAGCTGCCAGTCTGTATGGAGCAGCCAGAGAGGCCAGTCTGCATGAAGCAGCCAGAGCTGCCAGTCTGCAAGGAGCCGCCAGTCTGCCCAGCGCCACCAGTGCCGCCAGTCTGCCCCGCGCCGCCAGTCTGCCCAGCGCCGCCAGTCTGCCCAGCGCCGCCAGTCTGTCCAGAACCGCCAGTCAGCCAGGATCTGCCGGAACCGCCAGTCAGCCAGGATCTGCCGGAACCGCCAGTCAGCCAGGATCTGCCAGAACCACCAGTCAGCCAGGATCTGCCGGAACCGCCAGTCAGCCAGGATCTGCCGGAACCGCCAGTCAGCCAGGATCTGCCGGAACCACCAGTCAGCCAGGATCTGCCGGAACCGCCAGTCAGCCAGACTCTTCCAGATCCGCCAGTCAGCCAGACTCTTCCAGATTCGCCAGTCAGCCAGACTCTTCCAGATCCGCCAGTCAGCCAGACTCTTCCAGATCCGCCAGTCAGCCAGACTCTTCCAGATCCGCCAGTCAGCCAGACTCTTCCAGATCCGCCAGTCAGCCAGACTCTTCCAGATCCGCCAGTCAACCAGACTCTTCCAGATCTGCCAGTCAACCAGACTCTTCCAGATCTGCCAGTCAACCAGACTCTTCCAGATCTGCCAGTCAACCAGACTCTTCCAGATCTGCCAGTCAACCAGACTCTTCCAGATCCGCCAGTCAACCAGACTCTTCCAGATCCGCCAGCCAGCCAGGATCTGCCGTAGCCAATTACCTGCCTTTTTTTCCTCTCAGTGCTGGGCTTCCTCTCAGTGCTGGGCTTCCTCTCAGTGCTGGGCTTCCTCTCAGTGCTGGGCTTCCTCTCAGTCCCGAGCTTCCCCTCAGTGCTGAGCTGCCCCTCTGTCCCGAGCTGCCCCTCTGTCCCGAGCTGCCCCTCTGTCCCGAGCTGCCCCTCTGTCCAGTGGGGTTCTGGGTGAGGACTACTAGGCCATGGTCGGAGGTGAAGGTGGGCTATCCTAGGATGCGAGGAGGAGGGACTAAGACATTTATAGAGTGGGTTCCACGTCCCGCACCGGAGCCGGAGCCGCCACCATGGACAGATGCCCACCCGGACCCTCTCTATTGTTTTGATGTGCGTCCGGGAGTCCACACCTTAGGGGGGGGTGGTTCTGTCATGCCCTGGTCGAAGTATATTATGTTTATTCTTCATTTATTCGGTCAGGCCAGGGTGTGACATGGGTTATTGTGGTGTGTTTTTACCTTGGGGTTTTGTGGGATGTCTAGCGTTAGTCTATGGCTGCCTGAGGCGGTTCTCAATCAGAGTCAGGTGATTATCGTTGTCTCTGATTGGGAACCATATTTAGGCAGCCATATTCTTTGTGTGTTTCGTGGGTGATTGTCCTTAGTGTCCTTATTCCTGTATCTGTGTTAGTTTACACTAGTATAGGCTGTTTCGGTTTTCGTTACGTTCTTTGTTTTGTAGTGTTTGTATTTAGATTCGTGTTACGTTTTGTTCATTAAACATGGATCGCAATCTACACGCTGCATTTTGGTCCGACTCTCTTTCACCGCATGAAAACCGTTACAATAAAACTACTGTAAAAACATTAACTATACAACTACTGTACACTATAAAACTACTGTAAAAACATTAACTATACAACTACTGTACACTATAAACTACTGTAAAAACATTAACTATACATCTACTGTACACTATAAAATACTGTAAAAACATTAACTATACAACTATTGTTGGGCATAAACTATACACACATTGTTCTCATACGATGTAGTCAGTGGTACACACTGTAAGCATATTGTCACATTGCAAGAGGGTGTACTTTAACAACGCCTGTCACTGCAGCTGTAGTTGAACCATACAGGAAAAGACAAGAGGCCAGTATGGAGGAGAGGGTGTGTGGACTGCAGCTGTTTTTTCCTACCAGAGCCCAATTGAGGGGTTTCTAACAAGATTAATATTAAGGGCACCGTTACAATACAGTATGCATGTTGTCTCCTGCACAATGGTCACTGAGAGCAGATGCCTTTGATGTTGAAACAGGGTAAAAAATTGTGCTTTTTCTAAAGTTTTCTACCTACTTTCGGCAACTCAAAACTAGTGCTCGTGATGCAACGGTAGTGTCAATTAGTCAAGTGTTTACTGGTCTCTCTCCAGGAAAGATTAGAGTCTACTACTCTCGGTAGAGATGTTTGGAGAGTGGTTATTTGTGGCACTGTGGTCTACTGTAGTAGACTTGTCCTGTCTGTTATTTTTCCCGAGGGACTTCAGAGCATGAAGGTAAGCACCCGAGGTGCTTTATGTTGTTTGTTTTTCTTAGAGAAAACACTCTGGTTACAACCTTGCTCCTTACGACAAAAGGAAGTACCACAAATACTCTTGACTAGACTTTTGGTAGAAGTGGTTCTAGTAAGGAAACAGGTACTTGTTTGTAGGGATATAAGAAATTAAATGTACCATAATTAGGTACATTCAATTTCTCAGTGCTTACCTTTTGTAATAAAATAAGACCTTATGGCTATCTCTCGCAATCTCTCCTTGCTGCTCACAAAGCTTTAAGGCTATGGTGAATTGATGTCTGGTGCAATGATCTGCTAGGAGCTGATGTGATGTAAATGAAACTAATTAGGGAAATGTCAAACATAATTAATAAAACAGGTTTAAGTTGTGAAAACACTGTCAGCGGAATGAATGAAGATGCTGCCCCTCTTCTCCCTGCTGCCGCTCTGCCTTCGCTTTCAATTCGCCACCGTTCAATTAGGTCATGGATCGTTCGTGAGATGCAGCTCTCCTCTCCTCTTTCTTTCCCTTTTACCTTCTCTTTCTCTCTCTTTCTCTCTTGCTCTCTCTCTCACACACACTTATTTTTCCAACTCTCTCTGTAGAAAACTGAGGAAAAGGAGGGGTAGCCACCATCCTGTGGAAGGGAAATAAATTTGCCTGTCCATCCACCGCCTGGAAGAAATTAATTGCAGACTCCTCATCCTGTCTGGGTACAACAGGGGCATTAACATAAGCAATTTGCGTCTGACTTCTTCTGCCGGCTGCTTAATAGAGCATCGGACCTGGCCGATAAGGCTCGAGGTCCCTGACGCATTAGCATTTTTATAATATCAAAATATTATAGCGCCCGGATTTGCCGAAGCCCATTCATTATTGATAAGAACAAAAGGTTTTATAAATTACAAAAGGGGATCATGACCTATAATTACGGCAAGCAAATTAGGGTGTGCAGTAAAGTCAGTTACATTTTGAAGGAAAATAATGATGCTGGAGACCTTTTTCCTTCCCTCAGGATTGGGAAAATAATAGATTCCCTCATATCTACACACAGGGTTGAGGAGTGGGCTCAGAGGATCATGAAGGACAGTGCCTACACATGAAAGGGTCCGGTGTAATCCACCCAACTGTCTCCAAGTCACCCTGCACACTCCACCCCGCCCTCCAGCCCCTCAGATATATATCTCACACACACACACACACACACACACACACACACACACACACACACACACACACACACACACACACACACACACACACACACACACACACACAGACCATTGGTCGAGAATCCATCACCTAAGTATGTAGTCTACGTGGTTTGTATTCCGACAGCATTGCCTTCCAGACGTATCATATACTCAGGTGTAAATCCACACCAGGTGCCACAGATGCCAAGCGAGGCTCGGGGGAGATGGAAATTGAGATAATTAGGTTAGGTCCCTGGAGACGCCCCCCATCATCAACCACTGATTGTTGCTGCTCCATGTTTGTTCCAGACGCCTTAAAGGTTTCCCTAAGGTGTCCTCTGTGAAAGTGTTTCACACAATCTGTTGCCTGATGGAGATAACCTTTTACTGTGACTGACTCTGTTTGAAGGTATTTTTCCCTCTTAAGAGTAAAGGTGAGAAAAACATAAACCATTTTAAGTGTTCAAACCTTCATCTTTAGATATATAATTTAACTGTACAGAACCTTTGTATCTTTATTTTGACTGACAAGCTAGATGGACAGAGGATTTTACAGGATGATGATTACATTTGTTTATTGAATGACAATGTATGCTGAAATGTGCAGGTTACCACCTGTCCTGTTGAAATAAAATTGATTTACTTTTATAGTTTTATGCTATTCAACATTGCATCCACAATAGAGAGATATAACAGGGGGGTTAAAATGTATGGGGTTGCATTTTCGTTATTCATTTTGTGAGGAAACAATATTCAATATCAAAATGAGAAACCATGTGCTGTAAGTACCATAGTCAAACGAACACACAGTAACACAGTTATGCTATAGCAATGTGTCTGTAAGGGCAGTACTATACATTATGTGCATCTAGAATACTGAAAACTAGGCCACTGAATTCCCCAGAGTTTTGTTGTTGATTAGATAGGATGTAAATTCTTCCTGTAATGATTCTGTCCCAAAACAAATCTCTGCTAGTGAGGCCAGAGTTTCCTCCCTTACGGTAAGCCTAGTAATACAACCCTTGAACACCCCCCTCTTGCTTCCAAAGTATATGAATCTGTGAAGGATATCTCTGAATCACTACAACCTGAACAGTAATAAGGAATGAATAAGGAATAAGTCATGGGAAGGATGTTCTATTGACACACCACTTGCCCTTTCACTGTAGACTTACAGTCTGGTTGTTTCATAGTTGGGCCCTGGTAATCGCTATAACAGTGTTCCATAGTGCACCACCCTCCTTATCATTCATTAACCTCCAACTGTGGTGTCTTTCTGCCCTCCCAACATTCATTTCCTCGCCAGTTGATGACATACAATACATTCTCATGCAGGAAGGATGCTCTTGTATACTAATATATTGTCAGTCCATTGCCCAGCTAAAGGTGACATTTTTTATTTATTTGGTGGCTCTTCATCTAATTTCCCAATCCCGATCAAAATTAATTATCCTGCTTATTTTATTTTTTGAGAACCTCCCCATCTGGAGGGAAGACAGTAGTCTGTCTGTCTGATTAATGGCGGGGCGAGGCAGTTGCCAGTGCTGCTACGCCATTGAAGCCTTTCTGTCTGGTCCAGGTCAGAACCATGCACCCTGCAGCATGGCGCTAGCCCAGTACAAAACAATCTCCACACAGCATTGTGAGAATGACTTCCATACACTCTCACTCTATAACAATAACAACAAACATATACTGAAACGACTTAGAATATACTGAAGTAGTTTTAGCAAATATATTCCTTAATTAATTCAAAATATCTCTAGCAATCAATTTATGGGAAGGGGGGTTATTCCACCTTAACCTGTCATTGAGGTAAACAGACTAATAAGTACACAGAATCACTGCATTATTATTTGACATGACGCATCCTGAACTTGGACAGGCAGCAGTGCATGAAATAGGCTGGTAATTTGAAATATGCCACACATGTCAAATTGCCTTTTCCTCCTTATCATGTTACATCTGGCATTCCACTCACCTCTTGAAAGGAAGCCACCATTACAAAACCAACAAATGCAATGCAGTTTAAATCCCAAAATCAATTAGCAAAGCATTTTGATTGAATATCTTTATTTTCAATAGCAGTTCCTTAAAGCTACTTTAACTGGTCGGTCAATTGCAGAGTGTAGATACACTGCTGGAATGATGCCCTTGAGATATAAAGTAATTTCCTTATCCTTAAAGGGCTAATCCTTTATTGAAACAATAACAAAGCGGTCACCACGCCTGTGTTTCGGTAAAAAGCTGAGGGATGGGGCTGGAGAAGTGTAACCACTCTCAAATTCATAGACAGGTGCAAGAACTGACCAAGATATCCAAGGTATCAAAATGATAGTTTAACCATGTTTTGACACTATACAGAGTTTATGTTTACAATAGTTACAACCATTGGAGTAAAACAACCATGAATTTTGGGTTCTAATGGTGTATGACATTTGGACTAAGCATTAGGCATTCATAAGTTATATTCTCCAAGAATCAATGGATATATATTGATTTAAGTCCAAAAATGTATTTACCAACTGAGGATTCTAGCTTTAACCTATAGAACAAACACAGTGATGTTAGCCCTCCAGCTGCCAACACAGAGGAAGAGGAGGCCAGGGATCTCTCATGTCACTGGAGCCTTGACTCATTTGTTACCGCTGTGTCAAAAGGAAGATGACATTTACAGCCCCTCGATGTGACTGCCTCCAGATCGCCGGGCACTCCTGAAGTAATAAATATTTGCCTTTAAAGAAAGAGGTCTGTGAGCTCAGTTTTTACAGTTGAAGTCGGAAGTTTAAATACACTTAGGTTGGAGTGATTAAAACTCGTTTTTCAACCACTCCACAAATTTCTTGTTAATTTAGAATCCACCACTTTTTTAAAAATATTTTTGCCTAAAATGACATACCCAAATCTAACTGCCGGTAGCTCAGGCCCTTTGCACACTCTTGGCATTCTCTCAACCAGCTTCACCTGGAATGCTTTTGCTACAGTCTTGAAGGAGTTCCCACATATGCTGAGCACTTGTAGGCTGCTTTTCTTTCACTCTGCAGTCCAACTCATACCGAACCATCTCAATTGGGTTTAGGTCGGGGGATTGTGGAGGCCAGGTCATCTGATGCAGCACTCCATCACTCTCCTTCTTGGTCAAATAGCCCTTACACAGCCTGAAGGTGTGTTGGGTCATTGTCCCGTTGAAAAATAAATTATAGTCCCACTAAGCACAAACCAGATGGGATGGTGATTCACTGCAGAATGCTGTGGTAGCCATTCTGGTTAAGTGTGCCTTGAATTGTAAATAAATCACTTACAGTGTCAACAGCAAAGCACCCCCACATCATCACACCTCCTCCTCTATGCTTCACGGTGGGAACCACACATGCAGAGATCATCCGTTCACTTACTCTACGTCTCACAAAGACACGGCGGTTGGAAACAAAAATCTTAAATTTGGACTCATCAGACCAAAGGACAGATTTCCACCGGTCGAATGTCCATTGCACACTGGGTGTATATTTCCTCCACCTTTCACTCACAGAGACAGATTGTCACAATTTGTCCTACAAATCTTCTTAGTAGAAATACACACTAAGGTGAAAAAATGTCCTCCATCCATTCTCCAGCTGTGATATTGTCACAACTTCTACCGAAGTTGTTGCCTCTACTTGTTCGGGCGGTGCTCGGCGTTCGACGTCATTTGTCGGAGATTGTTTTATTGTCAGTGTTGTTATTTTGTTGTGTTGGTGCGTGACGGGTCCTCGTACCCATGTTTTTTCATGTCTGTATGTTTTAGTGTTATGGAGCATGTTCTGTTGACATTTATTAAAAGACTCCATTTACACTTAATTTTGACTCTCCTGCGCCTGACTTCCCTGCCACCTATGCACACGACGCTGACAGTTATCTGCTCATGTGAAATGCATTCCTGCCTGACATTTTCGAAGGTGTACAGAGAAGGGGAAGAGGCATAATGACAGTAGGAAGATGTTTCTGGGTGAATGTTCTTTAGAAAGAGAAGGATATATGGTTCTTTCTCTCTCTAAAAAAGGCATAAAGATGCTAGCACAAAAACAGGTTGACATGCAGTGTGAGACTGTGACTGGTGTAGTATCTCTTTCTGAAAGAATGCAGACAATTTACATATATAAAAGCCTCAGCGTTAGAAACACAGTCAATCAAAAAAATTTCTCAATGAATGCTGCTTATTGAAAGTTTATGTCCTTGTTGCTTGAATGTGTACCAATGAAGAGACTAGTATAATTATTCCTTCACTGAAATACAAGAGCTTTTTATAACGATAAATGCACACATTTAATCACTTAAACAGGAGACAATAGAGATGGTCAATTTGTGAGGCTGTCCTATATTCAATTTGATGCCTGTACCATTCCGAGTAGTGAAGTCCTTGAAGAATCCCCCCTGACAAATCCATAAATGCCTGAATAAACTTAATATTTAAACAGCTAAAAAGAGGCACCCACAGAGATTCTTTCAAAAAGACTTTGAATATTGGACTATGAGTCTTGGGAGGCCACTTTTCACAGATTTGAATAGAGCTGTACCGTGTGCAGGATGGACCACAAAGGAGTAAAGGGATTCAGGTGGGAGGGATATCAGTCTGTTCAAATTACTGGCTCGCCACTCCCCGCCAGACATGGTAGCAGAGAAGGGGAGGGGGGCCAGGAGGTGCATTCTAGGAGCTATTCTGAGTGAAACCTAAAGGCTACACAATCTGAGATGGTGATTCCACAAGTGACGTAATGTTGGAGTACTTTGAGCGCTGTGAGCTTTACTGATCTCTTTTTCAATGGTCCCCTTCTTGCAATCAGAGGACTTTTATGATCCGCTCTTGGATTAAGTAGATCCTGTAACTGTGAAGACATTACTTTCTGAATCTTTGTGTAATTCTCTCCCAATAATAATAAATTAATATAACATCACAATAAACCTCTGAAATACATGTGGTTCAGTGCTTTAAGAGCTAGTAGTACATGTTAGAAAGATATAGCACCAGTGTATGTGTTTGTGAGAGAGAGAGTGAGAGAGAGACCGTCCTGTACCGACTGTGTGTTAGATGTGGGAGCTGGGCTGTTATCTGCTGATCCCAGAACTTCCCCTGGAGCGCAAGAGTGGATCTGGCTCACGCTGTGCACCCTGCACTGGGACCATGCTGCCGGATGACAGGAAGGCTCGATTAGTGCACCACAAAGAGGCAGATACAGAGGAGCACTTCCTTGGCAAAAGGGGGTTAGTCCGGAGAAAACACTCCAACCCTCCTTCCTAACAGGGGACAGTGACAAACACACACACTTGGCAGCCCACCTTCGGGACTGTATTATGGATCTAGCTTGTCTCTCTCTCTCTCTCTCTCTCTCTCTCTCTCACACACACACTCTCTCTTAATCTCTCTCACTCCCTCTCTCTTTCTCACACACACCACAGGCAGATGTATTTGAGACAGCTTCACACATTGTAAGTTCATTCGTCTTCAGTTATTCTTATTAACCGAGTGAACAAAATGGTAAACTTAGTTATGTAGTCTATAAGTACAACACAATTGTTTAATTGATTTGGAAGGTCACCTTTTTGGGAAGATGTTGGCAGTCCTCCAGAGAATGAGATGAGTATGTTTGGGCTGGCCCTGGTCCTGCGCGTGCTACCACAACCCAGACAATGGGATGTGGATGTGGAAGTGGGCCTGGGCCAGATGAGGAAAAGGAGATAGCATGGGCGGGGTGAGGGGTGAAGGTGCGCAGAGCGGGGAGCAGTGCGCTGTTATGGGACCTTGTGCCGGAAGTGCATTGTTCATGAGAGGAAAAACACCAACAACAACAACAATTAAAAAACACAACACTTCCTGAATCTTTTTATATGATCATGCGGAGAACAATTGAGCGGTTGGGTTCCACTACTTTGTTGGGGGAAGCCTCCCCTTTGAGACATGCAATGATTTCACACCTCTCTCTGAAACAGGCAGGAAAAATAGAACAATGCAGTTTGCTGACCAGGAGGCCTGCTGATCAAGTACATGTCCACTGAGAGAGATTACAATGCCCTTTGACCTGTGACACATTAAATAATGAACTAAAGGTTAATGAGGGAAACTACAATAAGAATGGATATTTCTTCCAAACGTAGCATATTAAATAGATTATTACCATGGTACCAAGGTCAACTGATCTGTAATAAGTGAAATACAATTTCAGATTTCATTTATCTCAAGAAGTTAGCTCGTAACCAGTAATTGCTTAGAATGGAATGCATGAAACAAAGAATGAACAAACAGAGGATAAAGAGGCATCTGTAAGCCATCACACTGGAGATGAACCTTGGTTTAAGCTGTTGGACTACACCTGAGCAGACACTAGATCAGCAGTTTTTGTCAACTCAAGAACCAAGGGAGGACTACACAGGTTGAATTAAAATGCTTGAGTTTTCAGATAAGCCTTGAAATAAGATGGTCTTCTGAAGAAGACTGAGAAGATAGAAAGTGTGTGTGTGTATATGTGTGTATGTGTGTGTTACTTAGTCTGTTTCTTTGTCTGACTTTTTTTGACTGAGTGTGCTTGGTAGTAGATTTCACTAACCCTAAGGTCATGCACCTGGTATACATCTGAATCATGCTGTTAGCTGAAGTTGAAAATCCTCTCTGGGGAAAGATGTCTCAGGAGATAAGAGCACTGGTGTGATGTAGTAGTACTAGACCCTCCAGGCCTGGACTAGACATCGTCATTCTCACCATTTAGTTCTGATATCATTGTAGCTAGCTTTCCAGTGATATACAGTAATGCTCACATGGGCTGTGGCTGTTTCAGAGCAAGGTGGAATATTTTCATTAAATGATTCATTCAATATTTTACAACTTGACGTTAGATGGTTCCTCACCCTGAAAGTAGTCTGTGGGCCAGGAGAAACTGTAATCCATGGTTCAGTTTTCATTAAACAGCCACTACACCTAACTTTAGCCACCACAAGCTAATAATTAATGGAAGTGCATTGAGCATGTTTCTGTTTTTATGGCCAAATCATCTTTAAGTAACATCAAACCAAATATGGAGTTGAGTTAAGTACGTTGGCGCCGGAGCAGAAGGCAGACGTTATACGTGCCCCCAACCGATTGTTTTTTTGTTTGTTTATCTGCGTTGTTTGTAACTTATTTTTGTACTTATTTTGTCTCTTATGACCAAAAATAACTTCTAGACATCAGGACTGTGATTACTCACTGTGGACTAGCAGAATCCTTTTTCTTCTTTCACGACTCTGATGAGCCCGAGGCAGAGGATATACGGCTCCCTCGGGAACAGGTGGTGAAAGAGGGGCCGGAGAGAGAGCTGCCTTCTGCGAAGGCGATGAAATAAACCCACACTTCCCTCAATCCTCCTAGCAAATGCGCAATCTTTGGACAATAATATTACCAAGATACATGGAGGATTAAACTACCAACAGGATATTAAAATCTGTAACATCTTTTGCCCTACAGAGTCGTGACTGAACGACGACAATATCAACTTACAGCTGGCTGCTTATACGATGTACCAGCAGGATAGAACAGAAGCGTCTGGTAAGACAAGGGGCGGCGTACTATGCATTTTTGTAAATAACAGCTGGTTCACTATATCTAACGAAGTCTTGAGCTGTTGCTCGCCCGAGGTAGAGTATATCATGAAAAGCTGTAGACCACACTACCTACCGAGATAGTTCTCATCTGTATTCTTCGTAGCTGTTTACACACCACTTCAGTCAGAGGTTGGCACTAAGATAGCATTGAATGAGCTGTATTCCGCCATAAGCAAACAAGAAAACGTTCACCCAGAGTCTGCGCTCCTAGTAGCTGGGGACTTTAATGCAGGGAAACTTAAATCAGTTTTACAAATTTCTATCAGCATGTTAAATGTGCAACCGGAGGGAAAATAACTGTAGACCACCTATACTACACATACAGAGATGCATACAAAGCTCCCCCTCCATTTTGGCAAATCTGACCATAATTCCATCCTCCTGCTTCCTGCTTACAACCAAAAAATAAAGCAGGAAGCAGCAGTGACTAGATCAATTAAAACATGGTCAGATGAAGCAAATACTAAGCTACAGGACTGTTTTGCTATCACAGACAGGAATATGATCCGGGATTCCTCCAATGGCATTGATGAGTACACCACATCTGTCATCAGTTTCATCAATATATGCATCGATGAGGTCATCCCCACAGTGACAGTACATACATACCCCAACCAGAAGCCATGGATTACAGGCAACATCCACACTGAGCTAAAGTCTAGAGCTGCCGCTTTCAAGGAGCAGGACTAGCCCGGAAGCTGATAAGAAATCCCACTATGCCCTCCGACGAACCATTAAACGTGTGTCAATACAGGAAAGTGTCAATACAGGATTATGATCGAGTCGTACTACACCGGCTCTGACGCTCATCGGATTTGGCAAGGCTTGCAAACTATTACAGACTACAAAGGGAAGCACATCCGAGAGCTGCCCAGTGACACGAGCCTACCAGACGAGCTAAACTACTTCTATGCTCGCTTCGAGGCAAATAAAACTGAAACATACTGTATGATCACACTCTCCGCAGCCGATGTGAGTAAGACCTTTAGACAGGTCAACATTCACAGGGCCGCAGGGCCAGATGGATAACCAGGACGTGTACTGCGAGCATGCACTGAACAACTGGCAAGTGTCTTCACTGACATTTTCAACTTCTCCCTGTCCGAGTCTGTAATACCAACATGTTTTAAGCAGACCACCATAGTGCCTGTGCCCAAGAACACTAAGGTAACCTGTCTAAATGACTACTAACCCGTAGCACTCACGTCTGTAGCCATGAAATGCTTTGAAAGGCTGGTCATGGCTCACATTAACAACATCATCCCAGAAACCCTAGACCCAGTCCAATTTGCATACCGCCCCAACAGATCCACAGATGATGCAATCTCTATTGCATTCCACACTGTCCTTTCCAACCTGGACAAAAGGAACACCTATCTGAGAATGCTATTCATTGATTACAGCTCAGCGTTCAACACCATAGTGCCCTCAAAACTCATCAATAAGCTAAGGACCCTGGGACTAAACACCTCCCAACTGGGTCCTGGACTAGATAATCATTGAGGTAATCCTCAACACGGGGTGCCCCTCAGAAGTGCGTGCTCAGCCCCCTCCTGTACTCCATGTTCACTCATGACTGCATGGCCATCATTACATTTGCAGATGACACAACAGTGGTAGGCCTGATCACCAACAACAACGAGGCAGCCTATAGAGAGGAGATCAGAGACCTGGCCGTGTGGTGCCAGGACAACAACCTCTCCCTCAACGTCATCAAGACCAAGAAGATGATTGTGGACTACAGGAAAAGCAGGACCGAGCATGCCCCCATTCAAGTTCCTAGTTGTCCACATCACCAACAAACTAACACGGTCCAAGCCAACCAAGACAGTCGTGAAGTGGGCACGACAAAACCTATTCCCCCTCAGGAGACTGAAAAGATTTGGCATGGGTCCTCAGATCCTCAAAAGGTTCTACAGCTGCACCATCAAGAACATCCTGACTGGTTGCATCACTGCCTGGTATGGCAACTGCTCGGCCTCCTACCGCAAGGCACTACAGAGGGTATTATGAACAGCTCAGTACATCACTGGGGCCAAGCTTCCTGCCATCCAGGACCTCTATACCAGGCGGTGTCAGAGGAAGGCCCTAAGAATCGTCCTAGACTCCAGCCACCCTAGTCATAAACTGTTCTCTCTGCTATGGCACGGTAAGCGGTACTGGAGAGCCAAGTTTAGGTCCAAGAGGCTTATAAAAAGCTTCTACCCCCAACCCATAAGACTCCTGAACATCTAGTCAAATGGCTACTCAGACTATTTGCATTGCCCCACCCCCCTCCCCACACCACTGCCAATATTTGTTGTCATCTATGCATAGTCACTTTAATAACTCTACCTGCATGTACATATTACCTCAACTAACCAGTTCCCCTGCACATTGACTCTGTACCAGCACCCCGTGTATATATTGTTATTTTTTGCTGCTGCTCTTTAATTACTTGTTACTTTTATCTCTTATTCTTATCCGTATTTTTTTGAAACTGCACTGTTGGTTAGGGGCTCGTAAGCAAGCATTTCGGCACATGTGACTAATACAATTTGATTTGATTTGATTTCAGGTGATTTGGACAATTCATTATTAAGCATCCTCACATGCCACCATCACTTCCAATTGAATGTTAGTTTGTGGTGGCTGAGGTTAGCTGAAGTTTGTAGGTGCTGTTTAAAGAAAGCTGAACCATAGATTACAGTTTCTATTGGCTTATAGACTCTTTTCAGGGTGACATCTAACATCAAGTTGTAAAATAATGAACAACTCCTTTAAGCAAAAAAATGTGTAGACATTGCGCAGGTGTGGGTATTTTTAGTGTCTGCATAATTTGGTGTGCTAAAAGCATGAATGAATAGCTCATACATGAATTAGCTTAGTTATTAGCAGTCAATGTCATACGGCTGTAGGATCTTCATTTGATCATCCTGTTGCAGGAGAACATTCCTGCAGTTAAGTACATTTAAAACTTGTAGTGTATTTAAGGCTTAAAAAAGCTTCTGAAGTTTGTTATTTTAACTCTGAAAATTCAGACATGATTTTCCCTTACAAACAAAAGTATCAACCCCTACAAAAATTTCAATAATTATAATCCACATAAAAATCCACATTTCCTGTTGCTGCAGGATTATTTTCCTTCTGTTGCAATCTGGCTCAAATGAAGATCCTACACCTGTATAATTTTATTCTGGACATGGTAAAAACGGATTATTTGGGATCGGTGTCCCGTCCTAGGGACGGTTAAGCTAACGTGGGCTAATGCAATTAGCATGAGGTTGTAAGTAACAAGAACACTTCCCAGGACATAGACATATCTGATATTGTCAGAAAGCTTAAATTCTTGTTAATCTAACTGCACTGTCCAATTTATAGTAGCTAATACAGTGAAATAATACCATGTTATTGTTTGAGGAGAGAGCACAATTCTGAACATGAAAAGTTATTAATAAACAAATTAGGCACATTTGGGCAGTCTTAATACAACATTTTGAACAGAAATTCAGTGGTTCATTGGATCAGTCTAAAACTTTCCACATATACTGCTGCATCTAGTGGCCAATATCTAAATTGCACCTGGGATGGTATAATACATTATGGCCTTTCTCTTGCATTTCAAATATGATGGTACAAGAAAATACAAAAGAAGGTTGTTTTTTTCTTTCCATGATCTTTTACCAGATCTATTGTGTTATATTCTCCTCTCACATATCCACAAACTTCAAAGTGTTTCCTTCCAAATGGTATCAATAATATGCATATCCTTGCTTCAAGGCCTGAGCTACATGCAGTTAGACATGAGTATGCCATTTTAGGCAAAAATTTAAAAAAGGGGGGCGGATCCTTAAGAGGGTCAAGATAGAACACTTTACATCTAACAACATGTTAAAGAGGCAACAAGAAATGCCTTGTTCCTTAGTCGGAGCTAAATGCATTCAGGTTCCAGACTACTCCCGAAAACTTCTTTCAACTATCTTGATAGGTTACAATAATCTCTCTCCTCAACAGTCCTGGATGTGACGTAATGGTTTGGCACCACAAATTAATCCCTCTGCTTTGTAGTAGTACAACCTCTTTCTGCCTGAAACTCAAGTCAAATCAAATCAAATCAAATTTATATAGCCCTTCGTACATCAGCTGATATCTCAAAGTGCTGTACAGAAACCCAGCCTAAAACCCCAAACAGCAAGCAATAAAGGTGTAGAAGCACCTAAGTAAAATGTTTTAACCTCTAGCATCGAGCAATCCCGTATCCGGGAGCATAATCATAGCCTCAAGCTCATTAGCATAACGCAAAGTTAACTATTCATGAAAATCGCAAATTAAATGAAATAAATATATTGGCTCACAAGCTTAGCCTTTTGTTAACAACACTAACAACACTCATCTCAGAATTTTCAAAATATGCTTTTCAATCATAGCTACACAAGCATCTGTGTAAGAGTATTGATAGATAGCATAGCATTAAGCCTAGCATTCAGCAGGCAACATTTTCACAAAAACAAGAAAAGCATTCAAATAAAAACATTTACCTTTGAAGAACTTCAGATGTTTTCAATGAGGAGACTTTCAGTTAGATAGCAAATGTTCAGTTTTTCCAAAAATATTATTTGTGTAGGAGAAATCGCTCCGTTTTGTTCATCACGTTTGGCTAAGAAAAAAAAACGAAAATTCAGTCATTACAACGCCAAACCTTTTTCCAAATTAACTCCATAATATTGACAGAAACATGGCAAACGTTGTTTAGAATCAATCCTCAAGGTGTTTTTAACATAACTATTCGATGATAAATCATTCGTGGCAGTTGCCTTTCTCCTCTGAACCAAATTAAAAGTGGACGCAGCTGGAGATTGCGCAATAATTTCGACGGAGGACACCAAGCGGACCCCTGGTAAATGTAGTCTCTTATGGTCAATCTTCCAATGATATGCCTACAAATACGTCACAATGCTGCAGACACCTTGGGGAAACGACAGAAAGTGTAGGCTCGTTCCTGGCGCATTCACACCATATAAGGAGACATTGGAACACAGCGCATTCAAAATCTGGGGCATTTCCTGTATGAAATGTCATCTTGGTTTCACTTGTAGCATTAGTTCTGTGGCACTCACAGATAATATCTTTGCAGTTTTGGAAACATCAGAGTGTTTTCTTTCCAAAGCTGTCAATTGTATGCATAGCCAAGCATCTTTTCGGGACAAAATATCTTGTTTAAAACGGGAACGTTTTTTTATCCAAAAATTAAAAGAGCGCCCCCTATGTTGAAGAAGTTAAAACACTAACAAAAACCCTCTAGTGCGATTGCGTAGGAACATATGGGTGACATGTTTTTATTATGGTGTGGTGAATGAGAGAGAGTTTTTTTGTCAGAGTGAATTTTGGGATTAGTCTTTGGTGGAGTTTGCTTTGGGGTTAGGTCAGGATGCTTTCTGTTCAATGTTTCTTAAAGGCAGGTTAATATAATGCTAACTCATGGCTGAGCTGCGGAAATCGTATATATCAATGAAGTCGATTGTTGAATCCCTTTGGCCTCGCAAAGCTGTTGGCCTTCTGAAATCTCAATGAGCCCACTGACACTCAAAACAAGAACTGGGTTTTGTGTGAGAGGAGTGGGGGAGGGAAAAGCTCTGGAAATTCAGAATATTTTTTGTGTTTTACACAGAAAGAATGAAGGAAGTGGATAACTGGGGATTCTTTCTCATGAGATGAAGTTACTGAACTGGAGCTAACCCCAAAAGCTGGCAGTCTGAAGGACATTCTCTGTTTCCTTTGATTAGAGAGGTCTCAATCCATGCTGTTATGAGCAGTCTGGAACTAACAGCTGTAAACAGCCTTTCCTTTGCCCCTGCCACATACTAGTTGATATTGGATGAAAAACTTGAATTTACAGCCTACTTCGACAAATCTCAATCAGGATTTTTGTTCTTTGCTCTGCTTCACAGTTAGTACATTTTCAGCCGTACAGAAATGTGTACGTGGAAAGGGACTTCTACGTAGCTTGTTAGTTTGGAACACTTAAAAGATACCATAATACTACTCTCAGCAGCGTTTGTGATGTCCAGTATTATCCAGATTGACCACAAGGTTCATCCATTGACTCTTGTATGTACAGTATCCATGTATAATTAGTGGAATTAAGTTTCTGATGCCTCCCTTTGTTTGCCTAGCCATTGGAACATTGTTCTATCATGAGTCTGGCAGTCATTACCAACTGTCAATTCCCTTCTTTGCTTTTTTTGTCAGCAACATATCACTTTTGATACATGCTCACACACACACACACACACACACACACACACACACACACACACACACACACACACACACACACACACACACACACACACACCCCTCAATGGTAACAGCTGTCTTGTATTCTGTGCTGGACGGGATCTAACGCCGCAGCAAAGAATCTGGGTCAGAATGTTTGGAAAGCATGAATATCAAATGGAGTTCTCAAACTGGTGAATTAATTTGACTTTCGTTGGTGACACTTTCTAGCAACATATGGCAGTGAGCTCATGGGAGAGAAATGCTTTTGATGAATATTTGTCTGAGGGTCCAAAGGACGGTATTGGGCGTATGTCGCCTTCTGTTTTTCCCTTGTGAAATGATAATGCGGCTACACTTCAACGAGATACTGAAGCCACAGAACTGCCATTTCAGATAACATTAATCCCTGCAGTATTAAAGCATGAAAAGGGATGGTACCAACGCCCTCAGGGTATGTGTCTGTCTTGGGGCTTGGGTTTACAAGCAAAAAAATACACGTTTATATTCTCTGAAATAGAAACTGGACAGTAAATACTTATATTGTGAATTTTTGACCAGTGGCTGCCTGGCTGAATATTCCACATTGACTTTACCTGGCATGAGGCTTTGCAAAGGGTTAATACTGTAACACTGTACAAATCAGCCAATGATAAAATCCCAATTACCACTTGAGTTTAACGTTTAGTAATTAGTAAATGGAGTCCACTCTCTGATGCAGTCACTGTGGCGGCTTACAGTGGAGTTGGAACCTCATTCTCAGACTGCTGGCAATCTTTGTAGATGAGGATGGACCATACATTGTGGCCCTAATCACTGTTGTATCCGCCACCCCCTTTACACTGAGTCACAAATATTTGTGTTCAGGAGTTTCCCCAATCAAATTAAAATTGAAAAGGGTCAAGTCAGAAATTAATTATCCATCTAAAGCCAATGTACGGTAAAAGATCATTTATGGAACAATTCTGAAAATGCTGTGCTTAAGTGAAAACCCCACAATCCTTTAATTAATATTTTATTTGAATACTCATATAAAATGTTACCAGTAGTGGATGTCATGAATACAGGCCGTTGAAGGATGTGGTATTTTCGGAGATAATATGTGTACACTGCACTTGTACTATACTGTATTGTACTGTACGTACACACATTTGGAGGCGCCTGAGGATTGGTTTCCCTCTCCTGGCAGGCGCCTGAGCATGAGTTTCCCTCTCCTTGCTATTCACATGGTAGTTCAGTGGTTTTGCAGCACACAGTGTCTCTTTAAGCTAGGCAAGGCCTTGCCCTTCTCCCTGTCAGAAGTCCACTAGGAACAGTTCTCTCTGTGCATTCTCATTGGCATGCTAAAGAGCCTGATATTTTCGACTGACATATTAAAGAGGGAATTAAGCAGAGCTATTAAGGGCTTACGTCCTGAGCATTCTAACTTTTTTTTCATGGCCCTTATTTGAAATCCAGCCGAATAGATTCTAAAGATGGGGAGTATAGAGAATGGAAAAAGAGGTTATTGACAGCGCTGCGGCCAGTACTTTGAGAAGCAAAGCGTAAACAATGTGCTGACTATTTTCCAAGATCCAGCTTTACTGTATTGCATTGGGAAATAAGTGTCCTGTCTGTGCTATTTTCACCAGATTTTTATCTCTCCCAAGAAAGCTGTTACAATGAAATCAAGTCTAAAGCAGCAATTTGTAAGTCAAGAGTCTGGCAAAGTGGATTTCTGTGGGGAGGGTGTAGTTAAAAGGGGTTTGGTGCATGAAGCTAGGGCCTATGGTCTATTCTAGCAAAACTCTGAGCAGCTTCGCCTGCCACCTCATTGGCCTCCTCTCCTGTGGTGAGCTCATGTGGCCAGGCACCACCAGCCAATGATAGAGTGATAGTGGATGCTATTGCTGACGTTAATTCAGAATTCAGACGGTACCATTGGATGTAAAAAAAATAACAATAAAAAAACATATCTATACTATCAGGACCCTATCAGTCAAGGACATTTTGGAGAGGCTTCTTTGTAAAACATTCTTATTGTGCAGTACATTCAATATCTATGAAGCAGAACATTACAATGGGTATGTTACTCATATTGTAATGTATGTTCTCCTTTGAGCAGTGGTAATATCAATTGGTCTGACAACAGCAGATTCCCTGTTGGCTATAGTACAGTGATAAATCCAGGAGGCTGCTCTGTTCTGCAGCCTGGGAACATTAGACGGAGGCAGGCCCAACTCTTTAGGAAGGCGTTTATGACGGAGCCCCTAAAGTTATAAAAGGATTATGAGAGCCTTGGGCTGCCACTGGAAACAAACCCACTGACACGTTGACAAAATCCCTGCCCCGTGTTTATATGACGTTTTGCAAAGAAATCAGAAAAGGTAATCATGTATGGAAGCTGAGGTTAAGAAGCAGTGTAACAGTCTATTAACTTTAATATAGATATGTTGAATAAGCATATGCAGGGATCCATTAGCATAAATCTTGGTTACACACGAGTGGTGTTGCACACTCTTTTCTCTCTCCACAGTGGATTCTAATGACAAACACTGTGAACGAACTGAGCCTGAGCCAGCCTGCTGACTCCTCGCTTGAGATCTCAAATAGCCCCCTCACCATTTACCCTCCTCTACACTACCAGTCCTCCTGCCTCCTGGCTGTATCAAACCAGTGCTAGGGTGGGACTGTTCAAAATGCCAGCTAATGAAATAAGCAATTAGGATATAGGAAGTGTAAACAATAATAAACAATACATGAAAAATAATGACAAGATATACAATTCATGAAAATAATCCAAATCAATCAATCAAACAAAATTACTTAATATGGTAATAAATGCATACACACATGTATACTTACAGATTACATAGCTGTGTCAGTTTGGGTCAAAGATGCATTGTACATTGTAGGGGGAATTTGAAGAGGATTATGTCCACATGTCAGTTGATATTAAACTAAAGAAACAAAAAACACTACATTTTTGTGAAAGAGCACTTGTGCAAAAGCTTTGTCATGGAAAAATAGTCTGTGTGGGGAAGAAGAACAACTCCATTATGTTTGATTGATCATCAAAGTGGCCTGAAATGATACTGGAACAAGAGTTATTCCTGACTCAACATTTTGTAGTTCTCCACAGAACTATTCATACTTCATAGTGTTTGATGTTTGTCTGAGAGAGGATTTCAAAAGAACAGATGTACTTAGAACCCCAAAAGATTATACGGGAGTAATGGATAAAAGGGAAGGCATAGAAATAGCCATTATCATTATTATCACTATTAGTAGTAGTAGAAGTATAGTAGCAGATGTAGTATTTGTATTAGTAGTTAGTAGCAGTGAAGTATTATTCTATCGATGATAATGACCTGTTAATCTAATGATGATAACTTTGTTACATTTAGCCCACTTTTAGTATGACAAACAACACTGTGGATTGCTATTCACTCATGTTACCTATGTGGTTCAGAGATGACTACATTATGTTGTGAAGTGAAGCTTGGCCTCCCTTTCCTCTGTTACTCTGAGGGTAAAGATTAGTCATCACCCCACTTAACATTCTCCTCACCTTCTCACATGGCTGTCCTCTTTTATCACTATATCCTGGAGATGACACAGCACACAGGTTCTTCTTCACAGCTCCTTGATTTTACATGGTAGTCAGTTTATTTTTCAAGAAAATTGACAAAAAATTCAACAATCTAATGATTTGCTGTTGGTTTGCAGTTATAAGTAGCAGTCTTACCTTGGTACCATACTATGCTACTCGTGAGAACTAAGCATCAATTCATATGGGACATTAACATCCCTACACTAGTGCATACTCTGTCTGTTTGTGAAATTTCCCAACATTGCTTCTGTCTTATTGAACCACCATGCATATCACATTGTTGCACTGTAAAAGTCACACCACATGATGGAAAAACCCAAACTCAATTGAGTTGGAACCCACTGTTACATCTTCACAGGCTAATTGGATTGGTGTTTAGCAAGACCCCGAGAGGAGGCAGGGACTGCGTTCATGCATAAAATTGTATTTCTTTCTCGCTGTCGACTGTTCTCTCTTTTTTCTCCCTTTCTCTCTTGGTTGCATTTCCTACTGCCTCAACCCACATGCTCAGGCCATGGAAGGAGTCATATTAGTATACCTTTGTGCCAGTATGGGAGGAAAAAGAAATGATCTGGTATTATATTTCAATAACACATTTCCCGGGTTCCTCCAGAGTACAAGCAATCAAGGGTTAAATTGGATCTGTAACGTATGCTCCGTGACCCACAAATCGCTTACCCATCAAACAGACTCATTACGAGCCGGCAAGCAGATGAGTGTTTGTGAGCCTAGCCTCTGAGCGGCGGGGATTGTGTGTATTGCCACTAACACGGACGAGGTATTTAAATTTTTATTTTTGCGTAATGAGTTTTGACATGTTTCATTTCCTCTGGGGGAAGTGCTCGAGACCTCCAAAAGTAAATGTTGCTAAAAAGTCATCAAGGCAGAATATTAAAATGCCATCAAATAGGAATTTCACTAATGCGATGGGGCTGGGGCTTCAGGTACGCAGGGCTGGGGTCAGAGGGGCCTGGTTCTGGGAGAAACACTATTTGTTCCCCTTGAATGCCTTTTCCCCTCTTAAATAAATTATTAAAGGACTTCTACCCCTCCTCCCTCCATCTCTCCACCTCTTGGGCTTCTCATAGTTCAGCCACACCGCAAGAGAAAGGTGAGCTGATACACACAGACCTGGAAAATAGCACCATTTTGGCTAAATTGTGCATCAAAGTATTGCATTCTCAAATGAATAACTTGAGTATATGAGGTGAAAGTTTGCTAAGTGTACAATCATCACAGTTTGTATGACACTTTTGGTACAGTTTGTAGGCTGTTTTTTTTGCATTTGTCATCGCTTTATATGTACTCTTGAGTTGATAACTAGCTAACATTTACATGAACATTCTCACAGTAGAACATTGTGACAGAAAGCCCTACTGGATACATTCTCCACCCCACTGTATAAATGAACACCATTCTTGTCCTAGACTGTGGACAAATACTATGTCTTCTAACGGCTCAGGTTTAAACTGGCCATTGTAAGCGGAAGGGGATACTTAGTCAGTTGCACAACTGAATGCATTCAACTGAAATGTGTCTTCCGAATTGAACCCAAACCCTCTGAATCAGAGAGGTGTGGGGGGCTGCCTTTATCGACATCCAAGTCAATCGGCACCGGTGGAGCAGTTGTTGTTGAGGGTGAACTGCCTTGCTCAAGGGCAGAACGGCAGATTTTTCCACCTTGCAAGCTCGGGTATTCAAACCACTGACCTTTGAGTTACTGGCTCAACATTCTTAATTGTGTCCCTCACGTAGTTTTTTGTATTCCATGGGTATTCCTTTAGAGGCCATTACCAGCCTGACAACCCACCAGCTGTCACTAATTGCCCACTAATGGGTTTGGGTGGTGTGATGGTTTGTCTGTGAGGGGCGTTCCAAGTCTATACTGGAGGTCCTTATGGCTTGTCAAATCAAAGGGGACATATTTAAAAAGCATGCCATGTTATTCTGTTAAATCATTTTAAACTGCACAGCATCTCTGCAATAACAAGCAATTTACAGAAGTGTACAGAAACAGGTGCCAATATGAAACCCCATAAATGTTTTACTTTGATATTGAATACAGCTACAGTATAGTACCAGCTATCTTGAAAGCCATGGTACCAAAATCAAAATGACTTAGCTATTTGATATTAACCTTACTATATTACCTTGCACAGGTATAAAATAGAATTATTTCAAATATCATAGTTTTTGCAGGCAGTATTTATTATCATGCATGACATTTGTATTCTTTGTGGTTAAAATCTTTGCAGGAGACAAGCAGGGCAGATGTCTGCCCTCTGCGTCAGCCGGCCCGCTAATAGATGTTAGGGAGGTCATCTGGCATTAGCGGCAGAAGTACGTTAGCATTTGCGCTGAGCGTCTCTTGCCAGACTATGTGCATGTCTGAAGGCGCTTGGACAAGCAGGCTCTTTCACGGTGATGAATGGCTTTTTTCAAGTGTTCTGCTCCCTAGTTATGAGAAGGGTGACCTGGTCATTGGACGACTTTATGAAGCTATAAAAAATGTATGTCAGACTGCAGTCTCTAATGCCACCCCAAACAGAAGAGGAAGGGCGGGGGGAGCCAGAATGGTAAAAAGGCCATTTACCGTCTCTCTAAATAGCTCTCTGACTGCCCTTCTCCACTTATCTGACAATGTCCTTGTCGTCATGACAATTTTTTATTATCTTTTTTTTTCTCTACCTTTTTTATAGGACACATTTGAATCAACGGCAGACAGGCCAGTATTTCTCTCATGTTTTTTTACTGTCCAATACAGTCTGCTCACTCGTAATTAGTGTTTTGATGTCGCCATTCTCAATTCCATCCAATATACAGAGAATTTACGTTGTACGGTTAGATAGAAATGTATGCTTATTCACAGTTAATTGTCAATGACATTGCATCATTATGTCCCACATACTATATTAAAACTACATAAAAACACATACAGTACCAGTCAAAAGTTTGGATACACCTACTCATTCAGGATTTTTCTTAATTTTTACTATTTTCTACATTGTAGAATAATAGCGAAGACATCAAAGCTATGAAATAACACATAGAATTATGTAGTAACCAAAAAAGTGTTAAAAAAATCTAAATATGTTTTATATTTGAGATTCTTCAAAGTAGCCACCCTTTGGCTTTGCACACTCTTGGCATTCTCTCAACCAGCTTCATGAGGCATTCTCTCAACCAGCTTCAACCAGCTTCATGGAATGCATTTCAATTAACAAGTATGCCTTGTTAAAAGTTAATTAGTGGAATTTCTTTCCTTCTTAATGTGTTTGAGCCAATCAGTTGTAGCGGTGGTATACAGAAGATAGCCCTATTTGGTAAAAGACCAAGTCCATATTTTGGCAAGAACATCTCAAATAAGAAAAGAGAAACAGCAGTCCATCATTACTTTAAGGCTTGAAGGTCAGTCGATCCGGAACATTTCAAGAACTTTCTTCAAGTGCAGTAGCAAAAACCATCAAGCCCTGTGATGAAACTGGCTCTCATGAGGACCGCCACAGAAAAGACCCAGAGTTTCCTCTGCCGCAGAAGATAATTTCATTAGAGTTACCAGCCTCCGAAATTTCAGCCCAAATAAACACTTCACAGAGATCAAGTAACATCATAACATCAATTGGAGACTGTGTGAATCAGGCCTTCATTTCTTTCAACTAGGCCAGTCAGTTAAGAACAAATTAATATTTACAATGACAGCCTAGGAACGGTGGGTTAACTACCTTGTTCAGGGGCAGAACAACAGATTATTACCTCATCAGCTTGAGGATCCAATCTAGCAACCTTTCGGTTACTAGCCCAATACTCAAATCTCTAGGCTACCTGCCGCCCCATGGTGGAATTGCTGCAAAGAAACCACCACTAAAGGACACCAATAATAAGAAGGGTGCAATAGACATTACACCAGTGGAAATCTGTCCATTGGAGTAAAATGTGAGATTTTTGGTTCCAACCACTGTGTCTTTGTGAGTCGCAGAGTAGATGAAAGGATGATCTCTACATGTGTGGTTCCCATCATGAAGCATGGAGGAGGAGGTGTGATGGTGTGAGGGTGCTTTGCTGGTGACACTGTCTGTGATTTATTTAAAATTCAAGGCACACTTAACCAACATGGCTACCACAGCATTCTGCTGCCATTCGCCATTCCATCTGGTTTGCGCTTAGTGGGACTATCATTTGTTTTTCAACAGGACAATGACCCAAAACACACCTCCAGGCTGTGTAGGGGCTATTTGACCAGGGAGAGTGATACAGTGCTCATCAGATGACCTGGCCTCCAAAATCACCTGACCTCAACCCAATTGAGATGGTTTGGGATTAGTTGGCAAGGCACAAATCTGTCGTTCTGCCCCTGAACAGGCAGTTAACCCACTGTTCCTAGGCCGTCATTGAAAATAAGAATTTGTTCTTAACTGACTTGCCTAGTTAATTTAAAAAATTTAAATAAATAAAAAAGCTGATTGAGAGAATGCCAAGAGTGGGTGAAGCTGTCATTAAGGCAAAGGGTGGTTCCTTAGAATAATCTGAAATATATTTTGATTTGTTCAACACTTTTTTGGCTACTACATGATTCCTTATGTGTTATTTCATAGCTTTGACGTCTTCCCTATTATTCTACAAATTATTATATATATTTTTTTTTAAATAAAGAAAAACCTTTGAATAAGTAGGTGTGTCCAAACTTTTGACTGGTACTGTATATTCATATCAATATTTAACAACTATTTTATTGTATAGCTGCATAACATTAGTTCATCAATGAGCAATGCCTGTTAAGAACACTGTAAACACACCCAATCAATTTTGAGGAGTACAAACAAAAAACACAAGATCAGTGATTCACTCATCTAGCAGTCCTTCCCTCATTTCCATGTGATATGGCTGAATCCCATTAATCACAAATGTCTTCCTTTTAATAAATATGCAAATATCTATTAGCCGATTGGTGTTACAGCTAATGTTCCATTAATAAATCATGGGCCTCTTCGATGCAGGACTGCCAAGGGTTTAAGCAGCAAACACTTAAATTCTAAAACTAGATAATTCAGTCTATATACAGTTGCTAGTGTGACTAGCTTTATACAACTAGAGACCAGTTAATGTAATTGAGAAACCTTTTTTGTTGCAGTCAAAGTAGTCTTGTGAATATATGTTTAAGTAACTCATCCACTTTTTAATGAGATCCACTTCAATACATCCCCAGCTCACGGGCACAGCGTGACTTAATATTGAAAAGTATCATCATTTATTTATGAGTGTAATTAGGTCATGATGTCTGACAAGTACAATCCAGCCTTTTTTGAGACCTCTCGGGCCAGGAAGTAGATTGTGGTTATGTTTTATTCAGACATTGAGCACCACATTATTGTTGTGAGCTTCTTATAGCTTTTTAACTCACCCTGTAACCTGCACAGCCCTGTCACAGCACTAAAGGACTTTGCTTCAGTTGACCTTGTATGCTAGCTTCCTGTTACTCGTGGATATAGTTCCTGGAGCCAATATTGTAGTCACGTCACGCAATCTTGAGTCCGAGTCCCAAATCCCTAGCATTCTAGTCTGAGTTCGAGTCCTTCATACTCAAGCCTAAGTTGAGTCACGAGTTTCCTGCTAGCAGTAACGTTTGCGGTCAAAGAATCTTTGAGGCAACACTTTGTAATGTAGACAGCTAGCTAGCTAACAATGCTATACATTAGTAGGGCTAGCTCACTAATACAGAAGCGACCCTTTGTTGTATCTATGGAGACAGACTTTTACCTAACTTTACCTGAAGTCACTACTGGTTGAGTCCATTACTAGCATTTCAAGATTTAAGGTAATCTTAAGGTATAATTCATTCCACCTAATCATGAAAATAAGTTAAACCATCACTTTAAATGAAAACATGTTTTCTTTGGAATGACTGATCATCTGTAAACCACATCATACTCCTGAACAGCAAATCAAAGGGCTACCCATACCCCTCTTTTACGCTGTTGCTACTCTCTGTTTATAATCTATGCATAGTCACTTTAACTCTACCTACATGTACATATTACCTTAATTACCTCGACTAACCGGTGCCCCCGCATATTGACTCTGTACCAGTACCCCCAGTACATAGCCTCGCTTGCTATTTTACTGCTGCTGTTATTTGTTATTTTTTACTTTTATTTTCTACTTGTCTATTGTTCACTTAAAACTTATTTTGTTTATTAACTTCTTAAAGCATTGTTGGTTAAGGTCTTGTAAGTACGCATTTCACTGTAAGGTCTACAGCTATTGTATTCAGTGCATGTGACAAACACAATTTGATTTGATTTGCTCATCCACTTTTGAAAAAAAGGCGCCTAAAAAGGTTCTCTGGCTGTTGCATAGGAGAACCGTTTGAAGAGTCCTTGTTGGTTCTAAGTAAAATAACAATTTTAGGTTCCATGTAGAACCTTTTCCACAGAGGGTTCTACATGGAACCTAAAATGGTTCTACCTGGAACCAAAAAGGATTCTCCTATTGGGACAGCCGAAGAATCCTTTTGGCCCTTGTTTCTGAGTGTAGTGTTGTTGGTCTCCGCAAGAGTGCACTTGTTGAACTTGTCTTCAGACCATTTAGGACTTTTTCAGTATCTTAAATATCACACATTTCCCAAAAGGAAAGAGCAAATGAAAAAAAATATATTTTCATTATCAGACCAGCGAGGTACAAGTGAGATGTGAGGGCTAAACTGCCCGCCTCCGTCTCGTCGCGTGTAATCAATCATGGGCCTTTCCTCAGTCGCTTTGATCTGAAAACAGCTCTAATCTGTGGTCATTGTTGCCATAGTAGATTGTTTGCCAAACTATTAACATAACTGTCAGCCCAAATCAGAAAAATAATCTCATCACTCTGGACAGATGCGGTTCCCCTGCATTATTGATACGGTCATCTCAGAGTGATAGTAAATTATAAAACATAGTTCTATTTACAAAGAGAGATTGGCTGGGTCCTTGAGATTGAGTGGGTGGGACAGGCACTTCCAGGAAGTGAGATATAGCCAGTTCAGAAAAAATAACACATTTCCTGTCTTTTTGGGGTCACCTCACCCCATGGGCCTACTTCCTCTCTGAAAATGAATCTCCCAAATACACACAGGACTGAATTCTCAAAGTGCCTCCACTGGCACCCAGGCCCTGACACTTAATATCAGATTTTTACCTTCCTGTTTTTATTGCATAGCGGTGTGGCCAGGGTTGACCTTCAAGGCAAGGCAATTGATGTATTAACTCTTGAATGTAATGCCACATTCACATACCAACATTTAGCCCACTACTTTATGTAAGTATACGTATCCTTTCGTAGATGCTTTTATAGTGACTAAATTAAATTAAAATTAATCAGACTTGCCCAATGTGAAAAAGAAACAAACTACCCTGAGTAGGAAAAGGATTTTAACGTTGACATTACTACACATGTTGTACCTTCCAGAAAGGTCATGGCCCAGATTGTAATGCTCCGGGTGTCGTGGGTGTGGAGTCAAACGCAGGAGACAGAGAGTTCAATGCTGTGCTCTTTAATTGCACCAACGCACCACAGGGTGCTCACAATAATAACGGCCCCAAAACACAGGGAATGAAAAATGACTACTGAAAAATGCACGACCAGGAACATACACGTTCCTCTACAACAGAGCCGAAAGTTACAATGAATAATCCCGCACAACAAACAGGCGGGCCAGCTGTCTAAAGAAGCACAACTAATCATACAAACAGGTGCTACCAATAAACATACAAGGAGGGGGAGGAAAGACAATCAGTGGCAGCTAATAGGCCGGTGACGATGACCGCAGAGCGCTATCCGGGAATACACCCTTGGTCGGACTCGTGACAGTACCCCCCCCTGACGTGCGGCTCCCGCAGCGCGCCGACACCGGCCTCGAGGTCGCCCAGGAGGACGAGGCGCAGGGCGATCCGGATGGAGGCGATGGAGATCCCTCAACATGGATGGATCCAAGATGTCCCCCACCGGTACCCAGCACCTCTCCTCCGGACCGTACCCCTCCCAGTCCATGAGGTACTGCAGGCCCCTCACCCGGCCTCTTGAGTCCAGAATGGCCCGGATCGTATACGCCAGGGACCCCTCGATGTCCAGAGGGGGGGAGGGACCTCTGGCACCTCACTGTCCTGCAGGGGACCAGCTACCACCGGCCTGAGGAGAGACACATGAAACGAGGGGTTAATATGATAATAGGAAGGGAGTTGTAATCGATAACACACGTTTATTCTCCTCAGGACTTTAAAGGGCCCTACACACTGCGGACCCAGCTTCCGGCAGGGCAAGCGGAGGGGTAGTTTTCGGGTCGAGAGCCAAAACCTGTCCCCCGGTACAAACACGGGGCCTCACTGCGGTGGCGGTCAGCACTCCTCTTCTGCCATCCACTCGCTTGTTGTAGAGATTCCTGGACGGCCCTCCAGGTCTCCTTGGAGCACTGTACCCATTCCTCCACCGCAGGAGCCTCGGTCTGGCTCGGATGCCAAGGTGCCAGGACCGGCTGGTACCCCAACACACACTGAAAAGGGGACACGTTAGTAGTGAAGTGGCGTAGTGAGTTCTGGGCCATTTCCGCCCAGGGAATGTATCGTGCCCACTCCCCTGGCCGATCCTGGCAATACGACCGCAGAAACCTACATTTACATTTACATTTAAGTCATTTAGCAGACGCTCTTATCCAGAGCGACCTACCCACCTCCTGGTTCACTCTCTCCACCTGCCCATTACTCTCAGGGTGATAACCGGAGGTTAGGCTGACAGAGACCCCCAAACGCTCCATGAAGGCCCTCCAGACCCGGGACTTGAATTGGGGGCCCCGATCAGAAACGATGTCCTCCGGCACCCCGTAGTGCCGAAAGACATGGGTGAATAATGCCTCCGCAGTCTGTAGGGCTGTAGGGATACCGGGCAACGGGAGGAGACAGCAGGACAGAACCGATCCACAATCACTAGAACCGTGGTGTTCCCATGAGACGGCGGAAGATCGGTCAGGAAATCTGCGGATAGATGTGACCATGGCCTTTGTGGAACGGGGAGGGGTTTTAACTTCCCTCTAGGAAGGTGCCTAGGAGCCTTACTCTGGGCGCACACCGAACAGGAGGAAACATAACCCTTAGCGTCCTTTGCCAAAGTAGGCCACCAATACCTCCTCCGAAGGCTCCCCACTGTCCTCGTCACCCCAGGGTGACCTGAGGAGGGTATGACGTGAGCCCACCGAATCAGTTTGTCCCGAAAACCAAACGGCACATACTTACGCCACGGCGGACACTGAGGAGGCGCGGGTTCCGCCCGTAACGCCCGCTCGATGTCCGAGTCCACCTCCCATACCACTGTTGCTACCAGTTTAGAGGCGGGAAGGATGGGAGTAGGTTCGGTGGACCCCTCCTCCGTGTTGTAAAGACGGGACAGTGCGTCAGCCTTTACGTTCTGGGAGCCCGGTCTATACGGCAATGTAAACCGGAACCGGGTGAAGAACATGGCCCACCTTGCCTGACATGGGTTAAGTCTCCTAGCTGCCCGAATATACTCCAGATTCTGGTGGTCGGTCCAGATGAGAAAGGGGTGCTTCGCCCCCTCAAGCCAGTGTCTCCACACCTTCAGAGCTCTAACCACCGCTAGCAACTCCTGGTCCCCCACATCATAGTTACGCTCCGCTGGGCTGAGCTTCCTTGAGAAAAAAGTGCAGGGGCGGAGTTTTGGTGGCGTACCCGAGCGCTGTGATAGCACGGCACTCACCCCAGCCTCGGACGCGTCCACCTCCACTATGAATGCTAGAGAAGGGTCCGGATGCGCCAAAACGGGCGCATCGGTGAACAGCGCCTTCAACTTGTTGAAAGCTCAGTCCGCCTCTGCTGACCACTGCAACCGCACCGGGCCCCCCTTCAGCAGTGAGGTAATGGGAGCCGCTATCTGGCCAAAACCCCGTATAAACCTCCGGTAGTAGTTGGCAAAACCCAAACCCGCTGCACCTCTTTTACCGTGGTCGGAGTCAGCCAATTAGGCACGGCCCTAATGCGGTCGCCCTCCATCACCACCCCCGAGGTGGAAATGCGATAACCCAGAAAGGAGACGGCTCGTTTAGAGAACACGCATTTCTCAGCCTTTACGTATAGGTCATGCTCCAGCAGTCGACCAAGCACCTTTATGTACCAGAGACACATGCGCGGTGTGAGTGGCTGAGTAGATCAGAATGTCATCGATATAAACCACCACTCCCTGTACGCACAGGTCCCTGAGAATCTCGTCTACGAAGGATTGGAAGACGACTGGAGCATTCTTTAACCCATACGGCATGACAAAGTACTCACAGTGGCCTGATGTGGTACTAAATGCGGTTTTCCACTCGTCTCCCTTCCGAATACGCACCAGACTATATGCGCTCCTGAGATCCAGTTTTGTGAAGAACTGCGCTCCGTGAAATGATTCCACCGCCGTAGCGATGAGAGGTAGAGGGTAACTATACCCCACTGTGATGGCGTTTAGACCTCTATAATCAATATAATATAATCACGGACGCAAACCTCCCTCCTTTTTGGAGGGCCGAATGTACCCCTGTCCCAGCGACTCCGTGACATATGTCTCCATCGCCAACGTCTCCTCCTGGGACAACGGGTACACGTGACTCTTGGGAAGCACAGCGTTTACCTGGAGATCTATCGTACAATCCCTTCCCGGTCGATAAGGTGGTAATTTAGTCGCTTTCACTTTACTGAAAGCGATTGCCAAATCGGCATACTCGGGGGGAATGCACACGGTGGAACCCTGGTCAGGACTCTCCACCGACGTCGCACCGATGGAAACTCCCAAACACCTTCCAGAACACTCCTCTGACCACCCCTGGAGAACCCCCTGTCTCCACGATATTTTAGGATTGTGCCGAGCCAGCCAGGGAATCTCCAGCACCACTGGAAATGCAGGCGAATCAATAATAAAAAGACTGATACGCTCCCTATGATTCCCCTGCGTCACCATGTCCAGTGGGACCGTGGTCTCCCTGACCATCCCTGACCCTAATGGCCGGCTATCAAGGGAGTGCACGGGAAAGGGAGAATCTATCGGCACAAGCGGAACCCCTAACTTAAGGGCGAGTCCGCGATCCATAAAGTTCCCAGCTGCGCCTGAATCGACTCGCGCCCTATGCTGGGAAGAGGGAAAAAATTGAAGGAAAAAAGTTAAGACAAACATGTGGCTAACAAGGGGTTCTGGGTGAGTTTGATGCTGACTCACCTGGGGTGATCGAGAAGCGTTCCGCCTGCCATCTCTACTCCCAGACGGACCCCCCCAGCACCGATCATATGTGTGTCCTCTCCGACCACAGTTGGTGCAGGGAAGGCCTCCTCCTACAGTACCCCTCGGCACAGCCCCTCCCAACTCCATCGGAATAGGAGCGGAGGGGCTGGGTGGTGGAACACACAGGACCCTCTCCGTACGCCCGCAGGCAGCCAGCAGATTGTCCAGTCGAATAGACATGTCAATCAGCTCATCCAGTGACAGAGCGGCATCCCGACACGCTAACTCCCTGCGGATGTCCTCCCGGAGACTACACCTGTAGTGGTCAATAAGGGCCCTGTCGTTCCACCCAGATCCTGCTGCCAAGGTCCGGAACTCCAGCGCATAATCCTGGGCGCGCCTCCTCTCCTGCCTGAGATGTAATAGTCGTTCTCCCACCGCTCGGCCGTCTGGAGGGTGATCAAACACGGCACGGAAGCGGCGGGAAAACTCTGGGTAGTGCTCCCGCGCTGAGTCTGGGCCATTCCAGACTGCATTCGCCCACTTCAGAGCACGACCTGTGATGCAGGAGATGAGGACACTCACCCTCTCCGCTCCCAAGGGAGTGGGTCTGACGGTGGCCAGGTATAGCTCCAGTTGAAGCAAAAACCCCTGGCAACCCGTCGCCGCTCCATCATAAGCCCTTGGTAGCGTCAGACGGAGGGTGCTGGAGTCGGGAGATGGGGAGTCCGGAGCCGGGGGTGCCGAATGTGGAGAGAGGAGACCACTCCTCTCCCATCGGTCCATTCTCTCCATTACTTGATCCATCGCGGATCCGATCCGATGGAGGACGGTGGTGTGGTTGAGGACCCGTTCCTCCATCGATGGGAGAGGGTTGGCTGCTGCTCCTGCTGACTCCATTCAATCTTTAGGTGCGGGATTCTGTAATGCTCCGGGTGTCGTGGGTGTGGAGTCAAACGCAGGAGACAGAGAGTTCAATTCTGTGCTCTTTAATCTCTAGCGTCAAGCAATCCCGTATCCGGGGGGGTAATCATAGCCTCAAGCCTCAAGCTCATTAGCATTAGTTAACTATCCATGAAAATCACAAATGAAATGAAATAAATATATTGGCTCACAAGCTTAGCCTTTTGTTAACAACACTGTCATCTCAGATTTTCAAAATATGCTTTTCAACCATAGCTACACAAGCATTTGTGTAAGAGTATTGATAGCTAGCATAGCATTAAGCCTAGCATTCAGCAGGCAACATTTTCACAAAAACAAGAAAAGCATTCAAATAAAATAATTTACCATTGAAGAACTTTGGATGTGTTCAATGAGGAGACTCTCAGTTAGACAGCAAATGTTACATTTTTCCAAAAAGATTATTTGTGTAGGAGAAATCGCTCCGTTTTGTTCATCACGTTTGGCTAAGAATATTACAACGCCAAACTTTTTTCCAAATTAACTCCATAAAATCGACAGAAACATGGCAAACGTTGTTTAGAATCCATCCTCAAGGTGTTTTTAACATATCTATTCGATGATAAATCATTCGTGGCAGTTGCCTTTCTCCTCTGAACCTAATGGAAAAGTGGACGCAGCTGGAGATTGCGCAATAATTTCGATGGAGGACACCAAGCGGACACCTGGGAAATGTAGTCTCTTATGGTCAATCTTCCAATGATATGCCTACAAATACGTCACAATGCTGCAGACACCTTGGGGAAACGACAGAACGTGTAGGCTCATTCCTGGCGCATTCACACCATATAAGGAGACATTGGAACACAGCGCATTCAAAATCTGGGGCATTTCCTGTATGAAATTTCATCTTGGTTTCGCCTGTAGCATTAGTTCTGTGGCACTCACAGATAATATCTTTGCAGTTTTGGAAACGTCAGAGTGTTTTCTTTCCAAAGCTGTCAACTATATGCATAGTCGAGCATCTTTTCGTGGCAAAATATCTTGTTTAAAACGGGAACGTTTTTTTATCCAAAAATTAAGAGCGCCCCCTATATCAAAGAAGTTAATTGCACCAACGCACCACAGGGTGCTCACAATAATAATGGCCCCAAAACACAGGGAATGAAAAATGACTACTGAAAAATGCACGACCAGGAACATTCACGTACCTCTACAACAGAGCCGAAGGTTACAATGAATAATCCCGCACAACAAACAGGCGGGCCTGTCTGTCTAAAGAAGCCCAACTAATCATAAAAACAGGTGCTACCAATAAACATACAAGGAGGGGGAGGAAAGACAATCAGTGGCAGCTAATAGGCCAGTGACGACGACCACCGAGCGCCACCCGACCGGGAAGGGAATCCACCCTCAGTCGGACTCGTGACACAGATAGTGCAATATATGTTTATTTAACACCTCTTCCAACTGCATCAGCTTGCCTTTGTATTTTAGTGTGACCAATGGAGAAACTACAACCTTAGATTACAATGTTTTATAACCAGAAAAGTGTGGAGGCTGATGGTTGGTGTAAACTTTCAGGTTCAACATGTCCCAGATCCTTGAAGAAATTACATGTCTGAAATGTTTCCACTGTCAGAGTCTAGGTGATGTGGGTAAGGCGGAGTCAGGCGCAGGACACAGAGATTAGTAATAATAGTAACTTTACTCAAAAATAATCTTCCAACAAGAAGAACGAAAATCCAGAATCACATAAACGAAACAACTGACAACAATAAACACGCACAAAACCATGATGACTCCAGAGGGTTAAATAGGGAAATAGTACAAACGTAATGGAAACCAGGTGTGTACAATACAGACAAAACAAATGGAAAAAGAAATGTAGATCGGTGGAGGCTTGAAAGCCGGTGACGTTGACCGCCGTACGAACTTCGGCGGAAGTCGTGACATCCACTTGACTTTTGTGTCACTAGGTATTCCTAGGTACTCAAATGACAAAAAAATTGTCTGACCGGTAGCCAGACTTTCCTTTTTGGAAACATGTGTCCATCGCTGGCACAGGACAAAATTTGGCAAGATACATAACAACCGATTACAAGATCTGGCATATGGAATCACAAACAGCTCCCTACTCAATGCATCAGGTCTGTGCCATCTTCTTCATGGACAAAAACAGAAACATGATTGATGTACAGGAGTGATTGCTGAGAATGATCCAGATAGAAATGAATGGGCAGTTATGCAGCAGTACACCCTTGGCTGTGGGTGACCCTGTACTGTAAGGGCGTCTTTTGGACATTGCATAGACATAGATATGTAGCACTATCATGGTACTGTGGTAACCTTTAATTTTGCTTTTACTAAATAGCTATTTTCCCTTCTCTTCTGCTCCCCTTGAACTGTGCACAGGATGTGTCAATTTCATTCAGACTAAATAAATATTTCCCTAAAGCCACTGCCTGTCTACATCACTTGAAGCCAAAATTTCCCTTTAGGTGACAACAGCGATAGAGACTTAGATCAGTCACAGGACCTAACTCTGTCATCTCAGTCTTCATTCTGTCCTGGGTTCTCCCTGGGTTCTCAGACTTTCAGATTTAGAAGCCATGTACATCACTGATCTAAGATATAAATGCACAATGAGTGAAGTAAATGTGCTATGTCACAATTGATCATCTTTTGAGTGGAAAATAAATGTCTGAATCAATCAAGTCTTGGCCTGAGCAGCATTTACTTAGGACAGTGGGCAAGCTTGGAATGAAACTCAGGCCTGAGTTTGATACATTTGTCCTTATTATCCCTATTGATGTTTACATTTCTTTAGGCCTGTAACTACATGGACAGAGGTACTATGACCTCCTTCAAGCCATAATTTACACCTGTTAGTTGACTCCCCCATTGTTTGTGAGTATACTCAGGCTTAAAGGTTAACAAAAGAGAAGCAGGCCAAGCTCTGCTGCTGTGACAACGGATCAATGTCAAGTAAATAACCTTTTCTACCTTATTTCCCGAGCAGTATCGATCTGTTTCTTCCCCTCCTTCTCCCCTTCCATTCCATCCCGCCTCGTGTCTCTTTGCTTTCCAACCAACAAGGGACCCTCAACCATGTTTCATATTAGATGTGTTAAGTGGCAGTTTGTGTCAGACCATTTTTTGGTAATTTTCTTTACAATACGGGAGGAGAATAAATTATTTCAGACATGTCTGATTTATTTCCTGAATGAATTTGTTTTCTTTAGCTTGTGTCAGACTGCTCCCAGGTTGCGCAGTGGTTTAAGACACTGCAAGAGGTCATGGGTTGGGGATCCTTTCAGGCTTTTCTACCTCATTTAGTCTCTTGGTTAGGTTATGATCCATCATCTAGTTCATACAGAATACCAGATAGAGAGATTGTGAGTTTGCTACTTCATCAGAAGCAATAACATAACAACCTTGTAACATGTCCCTGCGATCAGATCATCCTGTCATGTTATGTTTATGGAAATGCATGAGAAGAGTGGGATTTGAATTTGAAAAGTTACTAAGCCATTTTAGGCTTGTGTTAAATGTTGAACCAACAGTGTTTTAAAAATCATCATGTCAAACCCACATTAACTGTGTAGTGAGATCTACTTACATGGCCGAAAAAAAAGCCAAGATGGGATCGGATCCTAAATGCCTAAAAATGGCACCCTTGTTTTCTTTGTGAAGATTGGTGTCCAGTGAACTGGCATTGATTTCCCTAGGCCTGTGCAGATCCCACTCCAACTTGAGTGACCATCAATCCTTTTCCTTGTGATGACACTGCACTAAGACCAGCCTGATAAATGTGCCCTGTGCTGTGACTCTTTCACCGGCTAATACACGCAAGTGTTAGGTTGTAAGCTTTTACGCTCACACTTTCTTTAACAGCATGTTGCTCATCAGATAAATGATGGCTTGCTATTAGTGGCTAATGAATAACACAATTAGACACTGATTACCCTAGTAATGACCTTTCCTCCATCAACTAGAGAACTATATCCCCTTATGCTCATTCCCGGGATTTGGTAATTCGCCTTTAAATAAATGAGTCCTGAAATACCTCAATATATTTATCTATATTGTACCATATTATACCGTAATGGAGAAATACAGCTGAGTAACTCCAGACACAACAGAGTCCTCTTAGAGGCCTGTCTGGCTGGGTTAATCCTCTGTGGAAATGTGTCCTCAGTTGAACTTGTAAACACAGTTGTGTACATCTGTGCCCCAGACACAGTTAGATCCTGAACCTCTATTGATTTTCTCAGGCAACAACAGGGGAGCCAGATAGTAGTGAAACAGAGGTTGAATAGGAGAGTGTTCTCGCCATTATGTTAAAAGAGCACCTAGATCTGTGACATGGTCAGAACAAACACAATTAGTAGTGAGAGAAAATCTCAAACAACAAAATTGAATGAACATACATACTTAGTGAGGTGGTTGTTGGGTAAGAATACGCTGAAAATTTACTTAAAGGTACCGCTTACAGGTCTGGACCTTTGGCACAATGTCAAAGCCGGTGGAAGTGAGAGTAATTGCACTCCTGCACTTGAAAGCGATTTATCTTGTGCACAATACTCTACGAGCGTACTAGACTGATAGCTGTCAGGAGTGCCTGCTCAGAATTGCATGGACTCACCTTTGACGTCACAGACGAAAACGGTTGGACTCCAGTGGAGCAGAATTGATAGCAGCAACAATTCTGTAGAAATTAATCTCAACATGCTGTATCTTTATTAACATTTGCACAATTTCAATATTATTCTGCTCTGGAGTTGTATAATCATGTAAACATTAGTGCTAGCAGCAAACTACTCGCATCCTATGCAGTACACAGCTAACATGACATTGGAAAATGCTTAGTTCAATAATGGAAATTGACATCTCACGCACATTAGCTAGTAAACCAAACATAGCCTATAGCTTTGGTCAAAATTACTTTCAGTTGCAGCAACTGTTTTGTCATGACACAGACGTTGGCTAAACTAAAGTACAAATGTCAACCAACATTTGAAAATGACATACAGTACCAGTCAAAAGTTTGGACACACCTACTTGCTTTTCTTTGTTTTTACTTTTTCTACTTTGTAAAATAATAGTGAAGACATCAACACTATGAAATAACACACATGGAATCATGTAGTAACCAAAAAAAGAGTTAAACAAATCAAAATATGTTTTATATTTGAGATTCTTCAAAGTAGCCACCCTTATCCTTGATGACAGCATTGCACACTCTTGGCATTCTCTCAACCAGAATCATGAGGTAGTCACCTGGAATGCGTTTCAATTAATTAACAGGTGTGCCTTGTTAAAAGGAATTTCTTTCCTTCTTATTGTGTTTGAGCCAATCAGTTGTGTTCTGACAAGGTAGGTGTGGTATACAGAAGATAGCCCTATTTGGTAAAAGACCAAGTCCATATTATGGCAAGAACAGCTCAAATAAGCGAAGAGAAAGACAGTCCATCATTACTTTAAGACATGAAGGTCAGTCGATGCGGAAAATTTGAAAGTTTCTTCAAGTGCAGTCGCAAAAAACATCAAGCTCTATGATGAAACTTGCTCACATGAGGAGCTCCAATGGAATGGAAGACCCAGAGTTATCTCTGCTGCAGAGGATAAGTTCATTAGAGTTACCAGCCTCAGAAATTGCAGCCCAAATAAATGCTTGCAGAGTTCAAGTAACAGACACATCTCAACCTCAACTGTTCAGAGGAGACTGCGTGAATCAGGCCTTCATGGACGAATTGCTGCAAAGAAACCACTACTAAAGGAACCAATAAGAAGAACAGACTTGCATGGGCCAAGAAACACAAGCAATGGACCGGTGGAAATCTGTCCTTTGGTCTGTGAGTCTAAATGTGCGATTTGTTGTTCCAACCACTCTGTCTTTGTGAGATGCAGAGTAGGTGAACAGATTATCTCCGCATGTGTGGTTCCCACCGTGAAGCATGGAGGAGGAGGTGTGATAGTGTGGGTGTGCTTTGTTGGTGACACTGTCTGTGATTTATTTAGAATTCAAGGCACACAACCAGCATGGCTACCACAGCATTCTGCAGTGAAACACCATCCCATCTGGTTTGCGCTTAGTGGGACTATAATTTGTTTTTCAACAGGACAATGACCCAACACACCTCCAGGCTATGTAAGGCTATTTGACCAAGAAGGAGAGTGATGGAGTGCTGCATCAGATGACCTGGCCTCCACAATTCCCTGACCTCAACCAAATTGAGATGGTTTGGGGTGAGTTGGACCGCAGAGTGAAGGAAAAATAGCCAACAAGTGCTCAGCATGTGTGGGAACTCCTTCAAGAGAGAATGCCAAGAGTGCTCAAAGCTGTCGTTAAAGGGTGGCTACCTTGAAGAATCTAACATCTAAAATATATTTGGACTTTTGACTGCTACTGTAAATATATAAATATATTATATTATCTTACATTTGAACCCAAGCTAGTGCCAGAAATGTTCATACTTTAGCAATTAAAATGATTTTGCAAATGACTGTTTACTTCATTACTAGAGATATGGGCCTGCATTTCATAAACACCATTGTATGAATAAGATGATGAAATCAGTGGTTTAGTTTTCATTCAGATGTATACCACAGCAGCCTGATTGGTGGAGGCTGCAGAGATGGTTGTCCTTCTGAAAGGTTCTCCCATCTCCACAGAGGAACTCTGGAGCTCTGTCAGAGTGACCATCGGGTTCTTGGTCACCTCCCTATCCAAGGCCCTTCTCCCCCGATTTCTCAGTTTGTCCATGCGGCCAACTCTAGGAAGAATCTTGGTGGTTCCAAACTTCTTCCATTTAAGAATGATGGATGCCACTGTGTTCTTGGGGACCTTCAATGCTGCAGAAACATTTTGGTACCCTTCCCCAGATCTATGCCTCGACACAATCCTGTCTCGGAGCTCTATGGTCAATAGCTTGGTTTTTGCTCTGACATGCACTATAAACTGTGGGACCTTATATAGACAGATGTTTACCTTTCCAAAACATGTCCAATCAATTGAATTTACCACAGGTGTGAACACTTTCCGAATGCACTGTACACAGACAGACAGACAGACAGACAGACAGACAGACAGACAGACAGACAGACAGACAGACAGACAGACTTTGCTGAAACGTTTTCCCCTCCTCTTTGTAATGTTGTCCTGTTCTGGGGTGACTGTCTGGGTCTGGGGTCCTGGGAGAGGCAACACCTCTTACGTAAATTTCCCTGCCAAATCGTACCCGACCACTGTCATTCCAGCTGCTGCCAGAGAGGCAAAACTCGGGTCTGAATGTATCATATAGTGTAATCTTAAAAGCATTTTATTATCTGATCCTTGCCACTTTATTATGACCATTTAGAGCTATTTGAATGAAAAATTATACTTATTGTACCTTTACGTTACATAAAACAAATTACATCATTGGATGCTAGATCAGACATGACTGCCTTAGAGCCTTGGACGTGGTGAAAGTCAGGGCTAAGGTTAGAATGATCTCCATCGGGTACAATAATTATTATATAGAATAATAGATGCTGTGGTTCTCTAGGTTTCAATATCTCTGAATAGTATATTTAATTTAGACATCTTGACATGGGATCATACAGTGAGTGACATTGGGCAGAGGTCAGAAAACAAAAGAAAGGAGGCACAGAGGGGACCCTTGGATATAGTTATTCTGGAGACCAAGTGCCTTTGCTAAAGGTCCAGTGACAAAGAGCACCTGCTGGTGTCACACAGACTCTGATGGTATGGTGTTATGGTGGTGTGGGTTGGGGTGAGAAGGGTACATAGTTCAGAGGAGTTATGGATTCAGGGGTTATTTTCATTGATGTGATTGATCTTTGTTACTTGAGGCATCTTGAAGACCACCAATGTTGCCGTTTTTTGTGAGCTTATTGACTGACAAATAATAAAACAAATAATAATAAAACACAAATTATATTGGTTTACAGTCCACTAGGTAATTCAAAAGGTGATTACATAGCACATGAAATGACAATTGGGATAGTCTTTAGTTCAAAGCCAGTATTCAGTGGCCTACAACTATTTTGCCAATACATGCATAGAATTGCAATCAAGGCAAGTATTTTTGCCATTTTTAGCAAATATTTCTACTTCCGTAGACGGAATTTGTATTTCCTTTTTGGAAGATTATATTTTGTTTAAAATATTACATATAAGGTACATCTGAAATGACAGCTCAATCTCAAAAGAGAGTCCGGGAGAGGAAATCTGTGTCACTGAATGTTCCGCAGTAAAATGGTGACCTTAGGTAAGTAAGATTTCTGGTGGATAACGTTAGTGTCAAATTGTATTTATTTTTTAAAAGTTTTACCTTTATTTTTCTAGGCAAGTCAGTTAAGAACAAATTCTAAAATTGACATATAGTGGTCTCCGATTGCTGAAGGTTACTGCTCTTCATTTTCTTATATCTATCCTAATAACCAGATTGTTCCAATGTAACCAAACATAGAAGATAGAGTCATTTTTCTTACAATGTGGTTCATTCTATTCATGTGTGTTCACTGAGCTTAAAACAAATGAATATTAATATTATTGTTCACCAATTCTAAATGTTGTTGCAAATGTATTTTGTTGTTGAAGTTCCTTATATATCATGCTATAGTTGGACTTGGGTATCATTGCTTCTTTTCTTTTTTTAAACCGCACTAGAACATTCTATTAAGTGAAGCCCCCAGGTTTTTTTTTTTCATCTGGGGTCCAAGGTCATTGACCTGCTCAGTAACTGTCTCAATTCCACCTCAGGGCACCTGCTAATGTCAGACCTCTTTTAGAATGCCCATATCGTGGCTTGCCATTGGTTATTTTCAGAGGCGATAAGTGATCCCAGTGACCCCAGAGGTCTGATGCTGCTTTTTTTGTTTTGGCCAGAAGTCAAATGCCATAGCATTGCCCCAGGATGAAAGCCTTCAAAGTCAAACTCTACTTAGGAATCCATTGAAATAAGACCCCCTGGCCCAGCCAAGGATGCAAAGCCAGCTCATGGCAAGCTGTAACTCACACACCAGCCAAGTGGCGACTGCAAACATATGCACACATGTTCTCTCACTTGTGTGAAATAGCTCCCTTTTTTAGGTCGAAGTAGAGTTAACTGATGTGATTCAGAGAGCTCATTAGGTTCCACATTGCAGACAGTGTCAAGAGGAGTGTTTATTCTACTCCAGATTTGTCTTATTTACTGACATCCATAAACTTCCATAGAAGTACAGTATATAGATGCCTCATTTTATGAATTTCTAACCCTCTATGTTATACTGTACTGACAATATTGGTTATAAATAAGTGACTGGGCTATTACAACTATTACAGACTACAAAGGGAAGCACAGCCACAAGCTGCCCAGTGACATGAACCTACAAGACACACTAAATTAATTAGAGGCAAGTAACACTGAAACATGCATGAGAGCACTAGCTGTTTTGGACGACTGTGTAATCACGCTCTCCGTAAACAGGCCAACATTCACAAGGCTGCAGAAACAGACAGATTACCAGGATGTGTACTCCGAGCATGCGCTGACCAACTGACAAGTGTCTTCACTGACATTTTCAACCTGTCCCTGAATGAGTCTGTAATACCAACATGTTTCAAGCAGACCACCATAGTCCCTGTGCCCAAGAACACTGGGTTAACCTGCCTAAATGACTATTGACCCGTAGCACTCACGTCTGTAGCCATGAAGTGCTTCGAAAGGCTGGTCACGACTCACATCAACATCGTCATCCCAGAAACTCTAGACCCACTGTCATTTGCATACCGCCACAAAATATCCACAGATGATACAATCTCTATTGCACTCAACACTGCCCTTTCCCACCTGGACAAAAGGAACAGCCACAGAGGGGAGAACAAGTATTTGATACACTGCTGATTTTGCAGGTTTTCCTACTTACAAAGCATGTAGAGGTCTGTCATTTTATCATAGGTACACTTCAACTGTGAGAGACGGAATCTAAAACAAATATCCAGAAAATCCCATTGTATGATTTTTAAGTAATTCATTTGCATTTTATTGCATGACATAAGTATTTGATCACCTACCAACCAGTAACAATTCCATCTCTCACAGACCTGTTAGTTTTTCTTTAAGAATCCCTCCTGTTCTCCACTTATTACCTGTATTAACTGCACCTGTTTGAACTTGTTACCTGTATAAAAGACACCTGTCCACACACTCAATCAAACAGACTTTAACATCTCCACAATGGCCAAGACCAGAGAGCTGTGTAAGGACACCAGGGATAAAATTGTAGACCTGCAAAAGGCTAGGATGGGCTACAGGACAATAGGCAAGCAGCTTGGTAAGAAGGCAACAACTGTTGGCGCAATTATTAGAAAATGGAAGAAGTTAAAGATGACGGTCAATCACCCTCGGTCTGGGGCTCCATGCAAGATCTCACCTCGTGGGGCATCAATGATCATGAGGAAGGTGAGGGATCAGCCCAGAACTACACGGCAGGACCTGGTCAATGACCTGAAGAGAGCTGGGACCACAGTCTCAAAGAAAACCATTAGTAACACACTACACCGTCATGGATTAAAATCCTGCAGAGCATGCAAGGTCCCCCTGCTCAAGCCAGCGCATGTCCAGGCCCGTCTGAAGTTTGCCAATGACCATCTGGATGATCCAGAGGAGGAATGGAAGAAGGTCATGTGGTCTGATGAGACAAAAATAGAGCTTTTTGGTCTAAACTCCACTCGCCGTGTTTGGAGAAAGAAGGATGAGTACAACCCCAAGAACGCCATCCCAACCGTGAAGCATGGAGGTGGAAACATCATTCTTTGGGGATGCTTTTCTCCAAAGGGGACAAGATGACTGCACCGTATTGAGGGGAGGATGGATGGGGCCATGTACCGCGACATCTTGACCAACAACCTCCTTTCCTCAGTAAGAGCATTGAAGATGGGTCGTGGCTGAGTCTTCCAGCATGACAATGACCCGAAACACACAGCCAGGGCAACTAAAGAGTGGCTCCATAAGAAGCATCTCAAGGTCCCGGAGTGGCCTAGCCAGTCTCCAGCCCTCAACCCAATAGAAAATCTTTGGAGGGAGCTGAAAGTCCGTATTGCCCAGCGACAGCCCTGAAACCTGAAGGATCTGGAGAAGGTCTGTATGGAGGTCTGTATTTTGGCCTGTGTGGACCAAAATCCCTGTGTGTGCAAACCTGGTCAAGAACTGCAGGAAACGTATGATCTCTGTAATTGCAAACAAAGGTTTCTGTACCAAATATAAAGTTCTGCTTTTCTGATGTATCAAATACTTATGTCATGCAATAAAATGCAAATTAATACTTAAAAATCATAAAATGTGATTTTCTTGATTTTTGTTTTAGATTCTGTCTCTCACAGTTGAAGTGTACCTATGATAAAAATTACAGACCTCTACATGCTTTGTAAGTAGGAAAACCTGCAGAATCGGCAGTGTATCAAATACTTGTTCTCCCCACTGTATCTGAAAATGCTATTCATTGATTACAGCTCAGCGTTCAACAACATAGTGCCCTCAAAGCTCATCACGAAGCAAAGGGCCCTGCGACTAAACACCTCACTCTGCAACTGGATCTTGGACTTCCTGACGGGCTACCCTCAGGTGGTAAGGGTAGGGCACAACACATCCTCCACACTGATCCTCAACAAGGGGGGGCCCTCAGGGGTGCTTGCTCAGTCCCCTCCTGTACTCCCTGTTCACTCATGACTGCATGGCCAGGCACAACTCCAACATCATCAGCAAGTTTGCCGATGACACAACAGTGGTAGGTCTGGTCATGGACAATGATGAGACAGCCTATAGGGAGGAGGTCAAAAACCTGGTCGTGTGGTGCCAGGACAACAACTTCTCCCTCAACGTGATCAAGACATGATTGTGGACTACAGGAAAAGGAGGACCGAGTACGTCCCCATTCTCATCGACGGTGCTGTAGTGGAGCAGGTCGAGAGCTTCAGGTTCCTTGGGTGTCCACATCACCAACAAACTATCATGGTCCAAACACCCCAAGACAGTCATGATTAGGGCACGACAAAGCCTATTCCCCCTCAGGAGCCTGAAAATATTTGGCATGGGTCCAGAGATCCTCAAATGGTTCTACAGCTGCACCATCGAGAACTGGTTGCATCACTGCCTGATTTGGCAACTGCTCAGCCTCCGACCGCAAGGCACTACAGAGGGTAGTGCATACGGCCCAGTACACCACTGGGGCCAAGCTTCCTGCCATCCAGGACCTCTATATCAGGCGGTGTCAGAGGAAGGCCCTAAAAATGGTCAAAGACTTCAGCCACTTTAGTCATAGACTGTTCTCTCTGCTACGGCAGGGCAAGCGGTACCGGAGCGCCAATTTGAGGTCCAAAAGGCTTATAAACAGCTTCTACCCCCAAGCTGTAAGACTCCTGAACAGCTAATCAAAGGGCTACCCAGACCCCTGTTTTACGCTGCTGCTACTCTCTGTTTATCATATATGCACAGCCACTTTAAAACTACCTACATTTACATATTACCTCAATTACCTCAACTAGCAAGAGTGGCCTCGCTTGTTATTTTACTGCTGCTGTTTAATTATTTGTTACTTTTATTTTCTATTTTCTATTTTTTACTTAACACTTTTTTACATGTTTTTATTCTTCACTTCTTAAAGCATTGTTGGTTAAGGGCTTGTAAGTAAGAATTTGACTGTTGTATACGGAGCATGTGACATACAATTTGATTTGATTTGACAGGGGATACATGTTGTATTCTCTCCCAGCTTCTGGCTCAGTTCTGGTTTGTGTTGTTCACTTCCTTTTCCTGTTCTCCACAACCCTCCACACACACACCCAAAATACAGGAAATGGAGTCTGGCCTCTTGACAGATTGTGACACACACGTGTGCTAGCGGAAGACAGGGCCATGGACCACAAAGAGCCACTCTGGGTCTAGGACTGTGATAACATCAGAAAGGGGAGCAGAACAAGGGAGAGGTGTGTACAGGAAGGGGACAGGCTTGTGAAGGAAGGCCCATATAATGACACTTATCTCCCTGAGGAGCCAGGAGGCTGGGTGTTGCCGCCCCTTTGTCAATGTGTCGTGCCAGAGAATGGGCAACATGGACCTACACTATGTTTGTCATCACAATTTACAACTTAATCTGTGTCCTGACTCTGTGTCCCACAATATACTGTACCTCACAAAATGATTGCAACCTAAGATAGAAAGTAGATTAGTTATAGGGTGCAATAACCTGGAGGTACACCTGGCTGTATATGAATGAACACTGTATTGATATACAAATACAAATGAGTCTATTTTGTCAGGGAGAAATAACTGTTTCGGTTAAAGGGGTTTTAGTAGTGTAATGGACTGTAAAACATGAACAATTTTTTTAAATGATTATTTCCTTGTTATCTTTGTGACAATATTCAAGTTCTTATTACTGTAGTACAGCGCCCGGTTGAATAAAACATATTGGGTTTACCTTAAGGAATAGTGTTTCCTGTTGCAGAGCCCCTCAAATGTTTTCATTAGGTAAGGTCAAACTTAAGTGGTTTTACTGTTGTTTGAAGGCATGTATGGCAAAAAGAGTCTCTGGTTACCATGGAGATGGGCGGCCTGGTTCACAGACTGAAAGTCTCACCAAAGACATCGATATATAGCTATATGATATCCATACCTAATAAAGCACTTTGGGGACCTCATAGGCACCCAGAACATTTTCACTTATTTTCAGGGGAAAATTGCATTAAAATGTTTTGTGCAGCTGACTTAAAGTTGAACTGACAGCGTTTTAACGACTTTTCAGATATGAAACAATCAAACTCATGATATTAGTCGAACATATCAGGTTTCCAGTTTAAGCTGCAAAACCATAAATATTTTAAAAATAGCTTATATTTGACTCAACATTCTATGACCTACACAAAGGTATTGTTGGCAGTATAGATGGATGCAGTTTAATGCATAATTAATATAATTTACCAATACATTTATTGGGAGCCCCAAAAAATATTGCTATCTGGTTGTAAATCACAGCTGGAGTGGTACATTGTTTGCTGCCTCCATTTGGGATGCACTGTTTCAGTTTCAATGACTCAGTATTTTGGAGAAATACTGACAAATGTAACTAAGGCGGGGAATATCAAAACAATCAAACTAGCAGAGGCAATGATCACAAGTCATTCATAATGTGGCTAATATGCTAGAAAATCTATTTATGTAGCATGCTAAAAACAAGAAGCCTAACATTACCCAGATAGCTAGGTAGCTGGTAGCTGGTAGCTGGTAGGAGGAGTCATGTCATGCCATTGGAGAAGTGGGTGAGTGACTGACTTTTTTTTTGACAGCCAACTAGCTGAAAAAGTTCATCTAATGTTCCTTCGTTATATTTTAGCTCATCTTGCTCTGGCTAGCATTAGTTGTTGATCTGTTGTTGTTGATGTGCATAACTGAGCGAGAAATAGCCTACCTTTGATCAATAGGATTGTAAAGTTCCCAAATGTAAGATGACTCCTGTGGTGTTTACATATTTGCAGAAATCCATTCAGGTGTAATTTGTGGCTTTTGGAGTATGCGTTCTAATGATCTAAAGTCGCGCTGTTGCAACTGCCTGTAAACACATAGTCCAGTTCAAAGTGAATAATGGTAGGCCGTGTGGCAAATGGCTTGTTTGTATGAAGGCCTACTGTAGCTCTGATTAGCTATAGCGGTCTGCTTTTGGGGGATTTTATTTATTTATTTACTGCTATAGCTTTTTCACAAATGACTTAGTATATGACATTCCCAAATACTCTAAGATGTAATGAAAATGTGAAAATGACCATATCTAAGTGCTCGCTTGTCAGATTTATTTTTATTTTTAAATGTAATATTTTTCCTGTGGATGTATGTGGATAGGTTTTAATAAGATTTCATGTTGCTAAAATGTTGTCAGTTCCTCTTTAAAGAAAATGTAACTTTAAAACCTGTTAGAGATAGGGGGCAGTATTTCCCCTTTGGATGAATTGCGTGCCCATAGTGAACTGCATCAAAATCTGTCCTAAATTGCTAATATATGCATATTATTATTAATATTGGATAGAAAACACTGAAGTTTCTAAAACCGTTTGAATTATGTCTGTGAGTATAACAGAACTCACAGGGCAGGCAATCTTCCAAACCAGTTTTGAAATCCTGAAAGTTGGGGCAACTTTGACATCATCGCCCCCTCCCTTCCCAACAGGTTGTGGATCTGGAAACACTTCCTATGTCTTCCACTAGATGTCCTCATTCAGTAGAAATTGTAATGGTGCATTTGCAGTGAACTTTGACCTAAAGGGAAGGAAAGTACTAAAGTGTCGCAAAAGATTCAGGTGCTTGAAGGCGCGTATGCGTTGGAGTGCTTCTTCTGTTCCAATCAGCCCCAGATGAACATGGATGACCCGGTTGGAATGCTATTCGATCTGTATGATTATAACATCCTGAAGATTGATTCTGCACTTAGTTTGACCAGTTTCGTCGACCTGTAATATGTAATTTGGAAGTTTTAATGCAAAATTATCCTGGATCAGAAGTCATTTTTTGGGCATTTGAGCTGAAAGTGGTAGCAAATGTTGCTACATGGACACTAGAATTGAACATTATGAAACAAAACGATTTATTGTTGAACTAGGACTCCTTGCACTACATTCTGATGGAAGATCATCGAAGGTAAGGGAATATTTATGTTGTAATTTTGTATTTCTGTTAACTCCAACATAGTGGAGAAATATTGTTACGTCTGAGCGCCGTCTCAGATTATTGCAATGTTAGGCTTTTTCCGTAACGTAAAAAAAAATGTGACACAGCGGTTGCATTAAGAACCAGTGTATCTTTTTAATTATATGTAGAACATGTATCTTTAGTCAAAGTTTATGATGAGTATTTCTGTTATCTGGCGTAGCTTTCTATAATTCTTCCAGAAATTTTGGAGAATTTTCTGAACATGGCGTCAATGTAAACCGAGATTTATGGATATAAAATGCATATTATCGAACAAAGCATAAATGTACTGCGTAACATGTCATTTGACTGTCATCTGATGAAGATTTTCAAGAGGTTAGTGAATGAATTTTTTTTTAAATCCTGCTTTCGTCATTATATCTTTATTGTACAAAATGGCTACATTTTTTCTTTGTTTTGGTGGTGGTCTAACATAAATATATGCTGTGTTTTCGCCGTAAAACATTTTTAAAATCTGACACGCTGGGTAGATGAACAAGGTGTTTATCTTTCATTTGAGGTATTTGACCTGTTAATGTGTGGAGGTTAAATATTTCTAAGAATATTTTTGCATTCCCTGCGCCACCGTTTCAGCTGAATGGGGGGTGTAGTTCCTGTAGGGGAACCCATAGGCTTAACAAGTTTTAAGTGAAAAGACAAGGGGGAAATGAATTCAATATGTTTTATGAATCTTTGCCAAGTACTGTCCTTTAGTACTTTGGACAAAATAAGTTTAATATTTTGAAATTTTAAAGTCCGAAAGTCACGGGCAATAATTCTGTTCCATGTAGCACCTAAATTGGAACGTAGTGGCTGTAAAGTAAACTGCTATACATGACGTCAGGGCCCAGGCTCTGTGCTTCACAGTTCTGTATGGGGTTTGACTGACAGCCATTCTGAACTTGAGCACCCCATCCATCCTGATTATTGAGCAACATTTGCAAATGTTTGTTGGTCTGAGTGAGGGAAATGCTGTATTAACAGGACTCAATGTATTTTGAATGTTAAGACATTGAAGATCAAGCTGCAGTTGATGAATTTATGTATTGCTTCTTCCAGTTATTGATAAACATGCACCTGTTATTAAGAAACTGACTGTTAGAACTGTTAAGGCTCCAGGGATTGATGAGGAATTGAAAAACTGTATGCTTGAAAGACATGGGGAAAAAGGAGTGGCTAATAAGTCTGGCTGTTCACCTGACTGGCTTACTTACTGAAAATTGAGAAATTATGTGACTAAACTCAACAAAAATAAGTTCTGCTTCTTTTTGTTGAGTTTAGTCACATCATTTCTCAATTTGCAGTAAGTAAGCCACTTTATTATGAAGCCAAGATCAATGATATAAAGAATGACGCAAAAAAACTTTGGAGTACTTTAAATAAAATTATGGGTAGAAAGACAAATTCAACTCCATCTTCAAATCAAATCAAAAATAATTTTATTTGTCACATACAGATGGTTAGCAGATGTTAAAGCGAGTGTAGCGAAATGCTTGTGCTTCTAGTTCCGACATTGCAGTAATAATCAACGAGTAATCTAACCTAACAATTCCACAACTACTACCTTATACCCACAAGTGTAAAGGGATAAAGAATATATACATAAACATATATGAATGAGTGATGGTACAGAACAGCATAGGCAAGATGCAGTAGATGGTATAGAGTACAGTATATGCATATGAGATGAGTAATGTAGGGTATATAAACATAATGTGGCATAGTTTAAAGTGGCTAGTGATACATGTATTACATAAAGATGGCAAGATGCAGTAGATGATATAGAGTACAGTATATACATATGCATATGAGATGAGTAATGTAGGGTAAGTAAACATTATATTAAGTGGCATTGTTTAACTAGGGGCGCTATATCATTTTTGGATAAAAAGACGTGCCCGTTTTAAGTGCAATATTTTGTCACAAAAAGATGCTCGACTATGCATATAATTGATAGCTTTGGAAAGAAAACACTCTGACGTTTCCAGAACTGCAAAGTTATTCTCTGTGCGTGCCCTAGAACGTGAGCTACAGACAAAACCAAGATGAAATGGCATCCAGGAAATGAGCAGGATTTTTGAGGCTCCATTTTCCATTGTCTCCTTATATGGCTGTGAATGCGAGAGGAATGAGCCTGCCCTTTCTGTCGTTTCCCCAAGGTGTCTGCAGCATTGTGACGTATTTGTAGGCATATCATTGGAAGATTGACCATAAGAGACCACATTTACCAGGTGTCCTGTGCCGAAATTGGTGCGCAAACCTCAGCTGCAAGTATTTTTCCATGGAATTCAGAGAAGAAAGCAGGCTTCCACGAACGATATGTCAATGAAGAGATATGTGAAAAAACACCTTGAGGATTGATTCCAAACAACGTTTGCCATGTTTCGGTCGATATTATGGAGTTAATTCGGAAAAAGTTTGACGTTGTTGGTGACTGAATTTTCGGTTCGTTTCGGTAGCCAAATGTGATGTACAAAACGGAGCGATTTCTCCTACACAAAGATTCTTTCAGGAAAAACTGAACATTTGCTATGTAACTGAGAGTCTCCTCATTGAAAACATCTGAAGCTCTTCAAAGGTAAATGATTTTATTTCTTTGGTTATCTGGTTTTTGTGAGAATGTTGCATGCTAAATGCTACTCAAAATGCTAAGCTAGCTTAGCATACTCTTACACAAATTAGTGATTTGCTATGGTTCAAAAGCATATTTTGAAAATCTGAGATGACAGTGTTGTTAAGAAAAGGCTAAGCTTGAGAGCAGGCACATTATTTTCATTTTATTTGCGATTTTCAGAAATCGTTAACGTTACGTTATGCTAATGAGCTTGAGGCTATAACTGGATACAGGTTTTTTTCATAGCCAAAGGTGAACAAAACGGAGCGATTTGTCCTACACAAATAATATTTTTTTTTTAAACTGAACATTTGCTATCTAACTGAGAGTCTCCTCATTGAAAACATCTGAAGTTCTTCAAAGGCTTATAGCTATGTTAGCAATCAATACTCTTACACAAATGCTTGTTTAGCTATGGTTGAAAAGCATATTTTGAAAATCTGAGATGACAGTGTTGTTAACAAAAGTCTAAGCTTGAGAGCAAATATATTTATTTCATTTCATTTGAGATTTTCATGAATAGTAAACGTTGCGTTATGCTAATGAGCTTGAGGCTATAAATAGAATCCCGGATCCGGGATTGCGCGACGCAACAGGTTAAAGTGGCTAGTGATACATTTTTCCATCAATTTGCATTATTAAAGTGGCTGGACTTGAGTCAGTATGTTGGCAGCAGCCACTCAATGTTAGTGGTGGCTGTTTAACAGTCTGATGGCCTTGAGATAGAAGCTGTTTTTCAGTCTCTTGGTCCCTGTTTTGATGCACCTGTACTGACCTCGTCTTCTGGATGATAGCAGGCTGAACAGGCAGTGGCTCGGGTGGTTGTTGTCCTTGATGATTTTTATGGCCATCCTGTGACATCGGGTGGTGTTGGTGTCCTGGAGGGCAGGTAGTTTGCCCCCGGTGATGCGTTGTGCAGACCTCACTACCCTCTGGAGAGCCTTTCGGTTGTGGGCGGAGCAGTTGCCATACCAGGTGGTGATACAGCCCGACAGGATGCTCCTGATCGTGCATATGCAGAAGTTTGTGAGTGCTTTTGGTGACAAGACAAATTTCTTCAGCCTCCTGAGGTCAAAGAGGCCCTGCTGCGCCTTCTTCACAACACTGTCTGTGTGGGTGGACCAATTCAGTTTGTTCGTGATGTGTACGCCGAGGAACTTAAAACTTACTACCCTCTACCCTCTACTGACACTACTGACCCATCGATGTGGATAGGGGAGTGCTCTCTCTGCTGTTTCCTGAAGTCCACAATCATCTCCTTTGTTTTGTTGACGTTGAGTGTGAGGTTATTTTCCTGACACTACACTCCAAGGGCACTCACCTCCTCCCTGTAGGCTATCTCGTCGTTGTTGGTAATCAAGCCTACCACAGTAGTGTCGTCCGCAAACTTGATGATTGAGTTGGAGACTTGCATGTCCACGCAGTCGTGGGTGAACCGGGAGTACAGGAGAGGGCTCAGAACGCACCCTTGTGGGGCCCCAGTGTTGAGGATCAGCGGGGTGGAGATGTTGTTACCTACCCTCACCACCTGGGGGTGGCCTGTCAGGAAGTCCAGTACCCAGTTGCACAGGGCGGGGTCGAGACCCAGGGTCTCGAGTTTGATGACGAGTTTTGAGGGTACTATGGTGTTAAATGCTGAGCTGTAGTCGAAGAACAGCATTCTCACATAGGTATTCCTGTTGTCCAGATGGGTTAGGGCAGTGTGCAGTGTGGTTGCGATTGCGTAGTCTGTGGACCTATTGGGGCGGTAAGCAAATTGGAGTGGGCCTAGGGTGTCAGGTAGGGTGGAGGTGATATGGTCCTTGACTAGTCTCTCAAAGCACTTCATGATGACGGAAGTGAGTGCTACGGGGCGGTAGTTGATTAGCTCAGTTACCTTAGCTTTCTTGGGAACAGGAACAATGATGTATCTGGAGTACTTCTCCTGTCCAATTCGGTGTCCTGTGTGAATCTAAGTGTGCGTTCTCTAATTCTCTCCTTCTCTCTCTCGGAGGACCTGAGCCCTAGGACCATGCCCCAGGACTACTTGACATAATGACTCCTTGCTGTCCCCAGTCCACCTGGCCGTGCTGCTGCTCCAGTTTCAACTGTTCTGCCTTATTATTATTCGACCATGCTGGTCATTTATGAACATTTGAACATCTTGGCCATGCTCTGTTATAATCTCTACCCGGCACAGCCAGAAGAGGACTGGCCACCCCACATAGCCTGGTTCCTCTCTAGGTTTCTTCCTAGGTTTTGGCCTTTCTAGGGAGTTTTTCCTAACCACCGTGCATCTACACCTGCATTGCTTGCTGTTTGGGGTTTTAGGCTGGGTTTCTGTACAGCACTTTGAGATATCAGCTGATGTACGAAGGGCTATATAAATAAATTTGATTTGATTTGATTTGATGGCCCCCTTGAAGGATGTGGGAACAGCAGACTGTGATCATGATTGATTGTTTATGTCTGTAAACACACCAGCCATCTGGTCTGCGCATGCTCTGAGGACGCGGCTGGGGATGCCGTTTGGGCCTGCAGCCTTGCGAGTGTTAACACGTTTAAATGTTTTTTTTACTCACGTCGGCTGCAGTGAAGGAGAGTCCGCAGATTTAGGTAGCGGGCCGTGTCAGTGGCACTGTATTGTCCTCAAAGCGGGCAAAAAAGTGATTTAGTCTGTCTGGGAGCAAGACATCCTAATCTGCGACGGGGCTGGTTTCTTTTTGTAATCCGTGATTGACTGTATACCCTGCCACATACCTCATGTGTCTGAGCCGTTGAATTGCGACTCTACTTTGTCTCTATACTGACGCTTAGCTTGTTTGATTGCCTTGTGGAGGGAATAGCTACACTGTTTGTATTCAGTCATGTTTCCGGTCACCTTGCCCTGGTTAAAAGCAGTGGTTCGCGCTTTCAGTTTCGAGCAAATGCTGCCATCAATCCACGTTTTGGGAACTGGTTTGGGAATGTTTTAAACGTTCCTGTGGGTATAACAATGCACTTTCTAATGAACTCACTCACCGAAAAGTATTCATCAATGTTGTTGTTGGACGCAATGCTGAACATATCCCAATCCATGTGATTGAAGCAGTCTTGAAGCGTGGAATCAGATTGGTCAGACCAGCGTTGAACAGACCTGAGCGCGGGAGCTTCTTGTTTTAGTCTCTGTCTGTAGGCTGGAAGCAACAAAATGGAGTCGTGGTCAGCTTTTCCCAAAAGGTGGGCGATGGAGGGCCTTATATGCATCGCGGAAGTTAGAATAACAATGTTCCAGGGTTTTACCAGCCCTGGTTGCGCAATCGATATGCTGATAGAATTTAGGGAGTCTTGTTTTCAGATTAGCCTTGTTAAAATCCCCAGCTACAGTGAATGCAGCCTCAGGATATGTGGTTTCCAGTTTACATAGAGTCAAATAAAATATGTTCAGGGCCATCGATGTGTCTGCTTGGGGGGAATATATACAGCTGTGACTATAATCAAAGAGAATTCCCTTGGTAGATAATGCGGTCGACATTTGATTGTGAGGAATTCTAAGTCAGGTGAACAGAAGGACTTGAGTTCCTGTATGTTGTTATGGTCACACCACGTCTCGTTAATCATAAGGCATACCCCCCACCCCTCTTCTTACCAGAAAGATGCTTGTTTCTGTCGGTGCGATGAGTCAAGAAACCAACTGGCTGCACCGACTCTGTTAGCGTCTCTCAAGTGAGCCATGTTTCCGTGAAGCAAAGAATGTTACAGTCTCTGATGTTTCTCTGGAATGCTACCCTTACTCGGATTTCATCATCATTGTTGTCAAGAGACTAGACATTGGCGAGTGGTGCGCGATGTGCCCGTCTTCGGAGCCTGACCAGATGACCGCCTCGTTTGCCCCTTTTACGGTCTCGTTGTTCAGGGTTGCCGGCTGGGATCCGATCCATTGTCCTGGGTGGAAGGCAAAACACAGGATCTGCTTCGGGAAAGTCCTATTCCTGTTCGTAATAATGGTGAGTTGACGTTGCTCTTATATCCAGTAGTTCCTCCCGACTGTATGTAATGAAACCTAAGATTACCCGGGGTACCAATGTAAGAAATAACACGTAAAAAAACACAATATACTGCATAGTTTCCTAGCAACGTGAAGCGAGGTGGCCATCTCTGTCGGCGCCGGAAGTTTCATTGAATCACATGGCTTATTCATCACAAAACCATTTGATGTTGCCAATTATTTTAAGGATTATTTCATTGGCAAAGTGGGAAAACTTAGGCAGGGAATGCCCACGACAAAAAGTGAGCAATTATATTCATGCATAAAAAACAAATAATGAAATAAAAGCAGTGCAAGTTTGAATTTTGTAAAGTTAGTGTGGGAGGTGGATAAATTATTGTTAACGATCAATAATGACAAACCTCCTGGGATTGACAACTTAGATGCAAAGCTACTGAGGATGACTCTTTATCCATTCCTATCTGTCATATTTTTAATCTGAGCCTGAAGGAAAGTCTTTGTCCTCAGGCCTGGAGGGAAGCTAAAGTAATTCCGATACCCAAGAGTGGTAAATTGGCCTTTACTGGTTCTAACGACAGACCTATAAGCTGCCAACTCTTAGCAAACTTTTGGGAAATATTGTGTTTGAACAAATACAATGCTATTTCTCTGTAAACAAATTAACCACAGACTTTCAGCATGCTTGTAGAGAAGGGCACTCAACATGTACTGCTCTGACACAAACGACTGATGATTGGTTGAAATAAATTGATAATAAGAAGATTGTGGGAGCTGTACTATTAGATTCCAGTGCAGCCTTTGATATTACTGACCATAACCTGTTGTTGAAAAAACTTAAGTGCTATGGCTTTTCAACCTCTGCCATATCGGGTTTTCAGTTCTATTAGAAAGTGAAAGTTCTATATGGAAGCGTCTCTGTGGTACACCACACATGTAAAGTGTGGTGTACCACAGGGCAGCTCTCTAGGCTCTCTACTCTTTTCTAATTTTACCAATGACCTGCCACTGGCATTAAACAAAGCTTGTGTGTCCATGTATGCTGATGATTCAACCACATACGCATCAGCAACCACAGCTAATGAAGTCACTGAAACCCTTAACAAAGAGTTGCAGTCTGTTTCAGAATAGGTGGCCAGTAATAAACTGGTCCTGAACATCTCTAAAACTAAGAGCATTGTATTTGGTACAAATCATTCCTTAAGTGCTAGACCTCAGCTAAATCTGGTAATGAATGGTGTGGAGGTTGAACAAGTTGAGGAGACTAAATTACTTGGCATATCCTTAGATTGTAAACTGTCATGGTCAAAACATATAGATTCAATGGTTGCAAAGATGATACCACAATCCAAAAATGTCTGTCTAATCTTGATTATTGTCCAATCGTGTGGTCCAGTGCTGCAAGGAAAGACCCAGTTAAGCTGCAGCTGGCCCAGAACAGACTGGCACGTTTTGCTCTTAATTGTAATCAGAGGACTGACATAAAAACTATGCATGCCAGTCTCTCTTGGCTAAGAGTTAAGGAGAGACTGACTGCGTCACTTCTTCTTTTTATAAGAAACATTAATGTGTTGAAAATCCAAAATTGTTTGCATACTCAAATTACACACAGCTCTGACACACAAACTTATCCAACCAGACATGCCACCAGGTGTCTTATCATAGTTCCTAAATCCAGAACAAATTCAAGAAAGCACATAGTATTATATAGAGCCATTGTTGCATGGAACTTCCTTCCATCTCATATTGCTAAAATTTACAGCAAACCTGGTTTAAAAAAACAGATAAAGCAACACCCGTGGCACAATGCCTCTCCCCTATTTGACCGAGAACGTTTGTGTGTATGCATTGATATGTAGGCTATGCATGACTTTAATTTTTTTTATGTAGTTCTGTCTTTAAGCTGTTCTTGTCTCATGATGTTCTGTATTATGTAATTCTGTATTATGTTTCATATTTTGTGTGGAACCCAGGAAGAGAAGCTGCTGCTTTTGCAACAGCTAATGGGGATCCCAATAACATTTACATTACATTTAAGTCATTTGGCAGACGCTCTTATCCAGAGCGACTTACAAATTGGTGAATTCACCTTATGACATCCAGTGGAACAGCCACTTTACAATAGTGCATCTAAATCATTTAAGGGGGGGGGTGAGAAGGATTACTTTATCCTATCCTAGGTATTCCTTAAAGAGGTGGGGTTTCAGGTGTCTCCGGAAGGTGGTGATTGACTCCGCTGTCCTGGCGTCGTGAGGGAGTTTGTTCCACCATTGGGGGGCCAGAGCAGCGAACAGTTTTGACTGGGCTGAGCGGGAACTGTACTTCCTCAGTGGTAGGGAGGCGAGCAGGCCAGAGGTGGATGAACGCAGTGCCCTTGTTTGGGTGTAGGGCCTGATCAGAGCCTGGAGGTACTGCGGTGCCGTTCCCCTCACAGCTCCGTAGGCAAGCACCATGGTCTTGTAGCGGATGCGAGCTTCAACTGGAAGCCAGTGGAGAGAGCGGAGGAGCGGGGTGACGTGAGAGAACTTGGGAAGGTTGAACACCAGACGGGCTGCGGCGTTCTGGATGAGTTGTAGGGGTTTAATGGCACAGGCAGGGAGCCCAGCCAACAGCGAGTTGCAGTAATCCAGACGGGAGATGACAAGTGCCTGGATTAGGACCTGCGCCGCTTCCTGTGTGAGGCAGGGTCGTACTCTGCGGATGTTGTAGAGCATGAACCTACAGGAACGGGCCACCGCCTTGATGTTTGCGGTTCCGGGTTGGAGCGAGCGGTCGCATCTACACTTCGGTCCGCAGGTAGTATAACTTTTCATTACATTTTCATTACATTTTTCATTACATTTCATTATAGTACAACGGTTTGATTTGCCTAATCTCAGCAATCTCTTCTTAGCTAGCTACATAGCCGTCTTTGTATCATAGATAATTGCGTAATTATCGTATTTCGTCGTCCTAACGTAGTCTACACTGCTATCTGCCCAGCAGCTAGCTAAGCAGCTAGCTAACGTCCACTGTCCACCAGCACTGTAGAAACTATTACACTCAACTGAACGACTCGATTAGTGAAGTGTTAGCTAGCTACATAGTTGTCTTTGCTGTCTTCGTTCCAAGATAATTGTGTAGTTTAGAGTGTGTAGACTTAGAGTGATTATCTTAATTTACCGAGGTTAGCTAGCCAGCTATTTGTCGTCCTTAACGTAGGAGATGCTGCTAGCTAGCTAGCCAACAGCTACCGAATAGAACTTCAACTAACTTCCGCTTCGCTCCACAGGTAGTATCACATTTTCATTTCACTTCATTACAGTACAACGGTTTGATTTGTTTGATCGTAGCTAGCTAGCTACATAGCCGTCTTTGTATCTAAGACTATTGTGTAGTCTAGAGCGATTTTCTAGGTTAGCTAGCCAGCTATTGTTGTTTTTTTAACGTAACGTAACGCAATCAACACTGCTAGCTAGCCAGCTAGCCCCCGAATAGCAGCACTGTAGAAACTATTACAGTACAACGGTTTGATTTGTTTGATCGTAGCTAGCTAGCTACATAGCCATCTTTGTATCTAAGACTATTGTGTAGTCTAGAGCGATTTTCTAGGTTAGCTAGCCAGCCATTGTCGTTCTTTTAACGTAACGTAATGCAATCAACACTGCTAGCTAGCCAGCTAGCCCCCGAATAGCAGCACTGTAGAAACTATTACACTCGACGGAACGACTTGATTAGTGTAGTGTCAACATCGCAGCCACTGCCAGCTAGCCTACAAAGTCAACAACGCAGCCACTGCCAGCTAGCCTACTCCAGAGGTACTGTATCATTTCAATCATTTTAGTCAATAAGATTCTTGCTACGTAAGCTTAACTTTCTGAACATTCGAGACGTGTAGTCCACTTGTCATTCCAATCTCCTTTGCATTAGCGTAGCCTCTTCTGTAGCCTGTCAACTATGTGTCTATCTATCCCTGTTCTCTCCTCTCTGCACAGACCATACAAACTCCACACCGCGTGGCCGCGGCCACCCTAATCTGGTGGTCCCAGCGCGCACGACCCACGTGGAGTTCCAGGTCTCCGGTAGCCTCTGGAACTGCCGATCTGCGGCCAACAAGGCAGAGTTCATCTCAGCCTATGCCTCCCTCCAGTCCCTCGACTTCTTGGCACTGACGGAAACATGGATCACCACAGATAACACTGCTACTCCTACTGCTCTCTCTTCGTCCGCCCACGTGTTCTCGCACACCCCGAGAGCTTCTGGTCAGCGGGGTGGTGGCACCGGGATCCTCATCTCTCCCAAGTGGTCATTCTCTCTTTCTCCCCTTACCCATCTGTCTATCGCCTCCTTTGAATTCCATGCTGTCACAGTTACCAGCCCTTTCAAGCTTAACATCCTTATCATTTATCGCCCTCCAGGTTCCCTCGGAGAGTTCATCAATGAGCTTGATGCCTTGATAAGCTACTTTCCTGAGGACGGCTCACCTCTCACAGTCCTGGGCGACTTTAACCTCCCCACGTCTACCTTTGACTCATTCCTCTCTGCCTCCTTCTTTCCACTCCTCTCCTCTTTTGACCTCACCCTCTCACCTTCCCCCCTACTCACAAGGCAGGCAATACGCTCGACCTCATCTTTACTAGATGCTGTTCTTCCACTAACCTCATTGCAACTCCCCTCCAAGTCTCCGACCACTACCTTGTATCCTTTTCCCTCTCGCTCTCATCCAACACTTCCCACACTGCCCCTACTCGGATGGTATCGCGCCGTCCCAACCTTCGCTCTCTCTCCCCCGCTACTCTCTCCTCTTCCATCCTATCATCTCTTCCCTCTGCTCATACCTTCTCCAACCTATCTCCTGATTCTGCCTCCTCAACCCTCCTCTCTTCCCTTTCTGCATCCTTTGACTCTCTATGTCCCCTATCCTCCAGGCCGGCTCGGTCCTCCCCTCCCGCTCCGTGGCTCGACAACTCATTGCGAGCTCACAGAACAGAGCTCCGGGCAGCCGAGCGGAAATGGAGGAAAACTCGCCTCCCTGCGGACCTGGCATCCTTTCACTCCCTCCTCTCTACATTTTCCTCCTCTGTCTCTGCTGCTAAAGCCACTTTCTACCACTCTAAATTCCAAGCATCTGCCTCTAACCCTAGGAAGCTCTTTGCCACCTTCTCCTCCCTCCTGAATCCTCCCCCTTCCCCCCCCTCCCTCTCTGCAGATGACTTCGTCAACCATTTTGAAAAGAAGGTCGACGACATCCGATCCTCGTTTGCTAAGTCAAACGACACCGCTGGTTCTGCTCACACTGCCCTACCCTGTGCTCTGACCTCTTTCTCCCCTCTCTCTCCAGATGAAATCTCGCTTCTTGTGACGGCCGGCCGCCCAACAACCTGCCCGCTTGACCCTATCCCCTCCTCTCTTCTCCAGACCATTTCCGGAGACCTTCTCCCTTACCTCACCTCGCTCATCAACTCATCCCTGACCGCTGGCTACGTCCCTTCCGTCTTCAAGAGAGCGAGAGTTGCACCCCTTCTGAAAAAACCTACACTCGATCCCTCCGATGTCAACAACTACAGACCAGTATCCCTTCTTTCTTTTCTCTACAAAACTCTTGAACGTGCCGTCCTTGGCCAGCTCTCCCGCTATCTCTCTCAGAATGACCTTCTTGATCCAAATCAGTCAGGTTTCAAGACTAGTCATTCAACTGAGACTGCTCTTCTCTGTATCACGGAGGCGCTCCGCACTGCTAAAGCTAACTCTCTCTCCTCTGCTCTCATCCTTCTAGACCTATCGGCTGCCTTCGATACTGTGAACCATCAGATCCTCCTCTCCACCCTCTCCGAGTTGGGCATCTCCGGTGCGGCCCACGCTTGGATTGCGTCCTACCTGACAGGTCGCTCCTACCAGGTGGCGTGGCGAGAATCTGTCTCCTCGCCACGCGCTCTCACCACTGGTGTCCCCCAGGGATCTGTTCTAGGCCCTCTCCTATTCTCGCTATACACCAAGTCACTTGGCTCTGTCATAACCTCACATGGTCTCTCCTATCATTGCTATGCAGACGACACACAATTAATCTTCTCCTTTCCCCCTTCTGATGACCAGGTGGCGAATCGCATCTCTGCATGTCTGGCAGACATATCAGTGTGGATGACGGATCACCACCTCAAGCTGAAGCTGCTCTTCCTCGGCAAGACGGAGCTGCTCTTCCTCCCTTAAATGTGAATGTAAATGGGGAAGGACTGCCCGTTCCATGATCTCGCCATCACGGTTGACAACTCCATTGTGTCCTCCTCCCAGAGCGCTAAGAACCTTGGGGAGAAGGTCTCCGGAAATGAAGGTCTCCGGAAATGGTCTGGAGAAGAGAGGAGGGGATAGGGTCAAGCGGGCAGGTTGTTGGGCGGCCGGCCGTCACAAGAAGCGAGATTTCATCTGGAGAGAGAGGGGAGAAAGAGGTCAGAGCACAGGGTAGGGCAGTGTGAGCAGAACCAGCGGTGTCGTTTGACTTAGCAAACGAGGATCGGATGTCGTCGACCTTCTTTTCAAAATGGTTGACGAAGTCATCTGCAGAGAGGGTGGAGGGGGGAAGGGGGAGGAGGATTCAGGAGGGAGGAGAAGGTGGCAAAGAGCTTCCTAGGGTTAGAGGCAGATGCTTGGAATTTAGAGTGGTAGAAAGTGGCTTTAGCAGCAGAGACAGAGGAGGAAAATGTAGAGAGGAGGGAGTGAAAGGATGCCAGGTCCGCAGGGAGGCGAGTTTTCCTCCATTTCCGCTCGGCTGCCCGGAGCTCTGTTCTGTGAGCTCGCAATGAGTTGTCGAGCCACGGAGCGGGGAGGGGAGGACCGAGCCGGCCTGGAGGATAGGGGACATAGAGAGTCAAAGGATGCAGAAAGGGAAGAGAGGAGGGTTGAGGAGGCAGAATCAGGAGATAGGTTGGAGAAGGTATGAGCAGAGGGAAGAGATGATAGGATGGAAGAGGAGAGAGTAGCGGGGGAGAGAGAGCGAAGGTTGGGACGGCGCGATACCATCCGAGTAGGGGCAGTGTGGGAAGTGTTGGATGAGAGCGAGAGGGAAAAGGATACAAGGTAGTGGTCGGAGACTTGGAGGGGAGTTGCAATGAGGTTAGTGGAAGAACAGCATCTAGTAAAGATGAGGTCGAGCGTATTGCCTGCCTTGTGAGTAGGGGGGGAAGGTGAGAGGGTGAGGTCAAAAGAGGAGAGGAGTGGAAAGAAGGAGGCAGAGAGGAATGAGTCAAAGGTAGACGTGGGGAGGTTAAAGTCGCCCAGGACTGTGAGAGGTGAGCCGTCCTCAGGAAAGGAACTTATCAAGGCATCAAGCTCATTGATGAGCTGTGTGGCTCAGTCGGTAGAGCATGGCGCTTGCAACGCCAAGCGTCGTGGGTTCGATTCCCGCTGGGGCCGCCCATATGTAAAATTAGTGGCCCCAGCCGACTTGTAAGTCGCTTTGGACAAAAGCGTCTGCTAAATGGGATATATATATATAGATATATATATATATATATATAACTCTCCGAGGGAACCTGGAGGGCGATAAATGATAAGGATGTTAAGCTTGAAAGGGCTGGTAACTGTGACAGCATGGAATTCAAAGGAGGCGATAGACAGATGGGTAAGGGGAGAAAGAGAGAATGACCACTTGGGAGAGATGAGGATCCCGGTGCCACCACCCCGCTGACCAGAAGCTCTCGGGGTGTGCGAGAACACGTGGGCGGACGAAGAGAGAGCAGTAGGAGTAGCAGTGTTATCTGTGGTGATCCATGTTTCTGTCAGTGCCAAGAAGTCGAGGGACTGGAGGGAGGCATAGGCTGAGATGAACTCTGCCTTGTTGGCCGCAGATCGGCAGTTCCAGAGGCTACCGGAGACCTGGAACTCCACGTGGGTCGTGCGCGCTGGGACCACCAGATTAGGTGGCCGCGGCCACGCGGTGTGGAGCGTTTGTATGGTCTGTGCAGAGAGGAGAGAACAGGGATAGATAGACACATAGTTGACAGGCTACAGAAGAGGCTACGCTAATGCAAAGGAGATTGGAATGACAAGTGGACTACACGTCTCGAATGTTCAGAAAGTTAAGCTTACGTAGCAAGAATCTTATTGACTAAAATGATTGAAATGATACAGTACTGCTGGAGTAGGCTAACTGGCAGTGGCTGCGTTGTTGACTTTGTAGGCTAGCTGGCAGTGGCTGCGTTGTTGACACTACACTAATCAAGTCGTTCCGTTGAGTGTAATAGTTTCTACAGTGCTGCTATTCGGGGGCTAGCTGGCTAGCTAGCAGTGTTGATTACGTTACGTTACGTTAAAAGAACGACAATAGCTGGCTAGCTAACCTAGAAAATCGCTCTAGACTACACAATTGTCTATGATACAAAGACGGCTATGTAGCTAGCTAGCTACGATCAAACAAATCAAACCGTTGTACTGTAATGAAGTGAAATGAAAATGTGATACTACCTGTGGAGCTTAGATACAAAGCGGAATGTTGACCGGGTTGTTGAAGTTCTATTCGGCGGAAGACGTTGGCTAGCTGTTGGCTAGCTAGCTAGCAGTATCTCCTACGTTAAGGACGACAAATAGCTGGCTAGCTAACCTCGGTAAATTAAGATAATCACTCTAAGTCTACACACTCTAAACTACACAATTATCTTGGATACGAAGACAGCAAAGACAACTATGTAGCTAGCTAACACTACACTAATCAAGTTGTTCAGTTGAGTGTAATAGTTTCTACAGTGCTGGTATTCGGTAGACGGTGGACGTTAGCTAGCTGCTGGGCAGATAGCAGTGTAGACTACGTTAGTACGACGAAATACGATAATTACGCAATTATCTTTGATACAAAGACGGCTATGTAGCTAGCTAAGGAGAAATTGCTAAGATTAGACAAATCAAACCGTTGTACTATAATGAAATGTAATGAAAAGTTATACTACCTGCGGACCGAAGTGTATAAAATACCAAATAATAAATACTGCTTTGATGTCATATAAGCAACCCAAAAACCCAAGTCCAAATGTGGACTTAACATTTCCATATCATAGAACTCATGCCATAAACATTGTCAACGCTTATGATCACTATGTTTGATGTACAGTTACAAGATGACATGGTGTCATACCCTGGGTAGTTCTGAACAGAATGAGCCTATGTTTGTCTATTGTGAATTTTTTTTGCTGTAGCACACTCACCTGAATGCACTCATGACTCCTTTCTATGCACACCAAAATTACAAACTGGTTCTCTGAATTGGTATGTGAAATAACACTAAGATTGTAAAAACAAGCTTTCAAATGTTGGGATGACGTATTGCTGCAGAAGGCTGTGGTAGCCATGCTGGTTAAGTGTGCCTTGCATTCTAAATAAATCACAGACATTGTCACCAGCAAAGCACCCCTACACCATAACACCTCCTCCATGCTTCACGGTAGGAAATACACATGCGGAGATCATCCATTCACTCACACTGCATCTCACAAAAAACGGTCTAATGTCCTTTGCTCGTGTTTCTTGTCCCAAGCAAGTCTCTTCTTATTATTGGTGTCCTTCAGTTGTGGCAATTCGATCATGAAGGTCTGATTCACACAATCTCCTCTGAACAGGTGATGTTGAGATGTGTCTGTTACTCTGAGAAGCATTTATTTGGACTGCAATTACTGAGGCTGGTAACTTTAATGAACTTATCCTCTGCAGCAGAGGTAACTCTGGGTCTTCATTTCCTGAGAGCCAGGTTAATCATAACGCTTGATGGTTTTTGCGACTGCACTTGAAAGTTTCAAAGTTCATAAAATATTCCATATTGACTGACATTCATGTCTTCAATTTATGATGGACTGTAATTTATATTTGCTTATTTGAGCTGTTCTTGCTGTAATATGGACTTGTTTTTTTACCAAATAGGGCTATCTTCTGTATATTCCCTTACCTTCTCACAACACAACTGATTGGCTCAAACACATTAAGATGGAAGGAATTCTACAAATTAACTTTTACCAAGGCACACCTGTTATTTGAAACTGTATTCCAGGAGACTACCTCATCAAATCAAATCAAATCAAATTTATTTGTCACATACACATGGTTAGCAGATGTTAATGCGAGTGTAGCGAAATGCTTGTGCTTCTAGTTCCGACAATGCAGCTGGTTGAGAGAATGCCAGAAGTGTGCAAAGCTGTCATGAAGGCAAAGGGTGGATATTTGAATAATCTCAAATATAAAATATATTTTGATTTGTTTAACACTTTTTTTGGTTACTACATGATTCCATATTTGTTATTTCATAGTTTTTCATAGTTTAGATGCAGGCTTATAAGGTAAACTGCCTGACATCTCCCAGCTGAGACGATTTACCTTCCTGTTCCCGTTTATTTTGCCACTTCCCCTCTTTTTGGGCCTGTAAATCTGTAATGGAAAGAAGAAACCAGAGGAACTGATTAATTGGCCTAACTAGGTTTTCCGCTTCAATGATGCTCTGTTATTATCTGGCTTTACTTAAAAGGGTAGTCAGCAATAGAAACAAAGCGTTTTCCCGACCCAGTTTCAGTAAAAAGCTGAGGGATGGGTCTGAAGAAATGTAACCACTCTCAAATTCATAAACAGAGCTAAGGACTGACCATCCATGATAATAAGCCTATATTTTGGGGTCTGATCGGGTACAACAGTGGCAGTGAGGATTTTAGCATGTAAATCTTAGTGGGGCAAGCTAAAAAACAAATGGTGCCCACAAACTGTTAGGGCCTACATAAAGCTGTCCCAACAGCAAAGATTTCTTTTCAGCACGATGGAGTGAATCCTTACCACTGCAACACCTGGCTATCAGCGAAGCCTTGTCGAGCAGCAAAACAGTTCCTTCAGCCTCATTTACTGCCCTTTTAAAAAACACAGCTGATATGGCTGACATGCTTAAACAAATGTGGTTTCTACTGACAATTGAGATGTACAAACCAAGGCATAAGGGAACGACGAGTGGATAAGTGGCAATCTGAGATTTCAATGAAGACATTAATGAGCGAGTGAGGATGGACGTAGTCAGTAAAACTACTTGTTCAGCACTTTTGAAATGTACAGCGGCAGAATTCAGAACATGGGCTGTTCTTACAGTATTCTCCCTGTACAAGTCAGAACCAAAGGATGAATAAAGGGGGCAGAAAACCAGACAATGAAAGCTCTTACTATATTTGATGATTACATGTCTCTAAAACAGGCTATAGGCTACATGCTATAGGCACCACCAAGTCAGAACAGTAAGAGGGGGAAAGGGTTAAGAGGGGGAAAGGGACCAAATTATTAGGGTGAGGCACATGGGCTACTAATAGCTTACTACACAATATATAGTTAGTATTTCTTTCTTGGTTACAGTATACATATCTCCCTGGCATATTACATCATTATGCAGCAGCACACAATACATCTTTGGACTCACGCTGTTGTTCTGTGCTCACTTGAACAGGAAGGTGGCGCGGCGCTCCATCTGGTGGGAACATTTTGTCATCAAACTTTGTCATCAAAGTCTGGCATTCTCTGGATTTATGGTACTTTCAAGGCAACTGAGAACTCTGAAAAAAACAAGGCCGAATCATGATGTCAGTGATCTTCAGGTCGGCGGTCAAGACAGAGGCCAGTGTTCCCGACTCGGAATTCCGAGTAACATACATAGTAACATACATACTGTTTAACAGAATCATGGCTCTCTCCGGATATAATGTCCCCTTCCCTACAGCCAGCTGGGTTCTCAGCACATCGCTCTCAGTACATCAAGCAGACAGGAATAAAGAACTCTCTGTGAAGAAGAAAGGAGGTGGTGTATGTTTCATGATTAACTACTCATGGTGTGATTGTGATAACGTACAGAAACTCAAGTCCTTTTGTTCAACCGACCTAGAATAACTCACAATCAAATGCCGACCAAGAGAATTCACTTTGGTTATAGTCACAGCCATGTATATTCCCCCTCAATCCGATACCACGACAGCCCTCAAGGAACTATCCTGGACTTTGTGCAAACTGGAAACCAAATATCCCGAGACGATTTATTGTCGCTAAGGATTTTAAGTAAATTTGAGGGAAAAGCTTCCAAAGTTCTATCAACACATTGCCTGTAGTACTCGCACTGCAAAAACGTTCAACCATTGTTACTCCCCCTTCTGGGATGGCTACAAACCCCTCCCCCGCCCTCCCTTTGGCAAATCAGATCACAACTCGATTTTGCTCCTCTCTTCCTATCGGCAGAAACTCAATCAGGAAGTACCCATGGTAAGGTCTATTCAACACTGGTCTGACCAATCGGAATCCATGCTTCAAGATTGTTTTGATCACCCGGACTGGGATGTGTTCCGGGAAGCCTCTGAGAATAACATTGATATATACACGGACACGGTGACTGAATTCATCAGAAAGTGTATAGGTGATGTTGTTCCCACTGTGACCATTAAAACCTACCCAAACCAAAAACCATGGATAGATGGCAATATTTGCGCAAAACTGAAAGCGCAAACCACCACATTTAACCATGGCAAGATGACTGAGAATATGGTTGAATACAAAACAGTGTAGTTATTCCCTCCGTAAGCCATTCAAACAGGCCATATTTCAGTACAGAGACAAAATGGAGTTGCAATTCAATGACACAAGACGTATGTGGCAGGGCCTACAGACAATCACGGATGACACAGGGAAAACCAGCCACGTCGCGGACACCAACGTCTTGCTCGTGGACAAGCTAAACACCTTCTTCGTCCGCTTTGAGGATAACACATTGCTACCGACGCAGCCCACTCCCAAGGACTGTGGGGTCTCATTCTCTGTGGCCAATTTGAGTAGGACATTTAAGCATGTTACCCCTCGCAAGGCTGCCTGCCCAGACGGCATCCCTAGCCGCGTCCTCAGAGCATGCGCAGACCAGCTGGCTGGAGTGTTTATGGACATATTCAATCTCTCCCTCTCCCTTTCTGCTGTCCCTACTTGCTTCAAGATGTCCACCATCGCTCCAGTACCCAAGAAAGCAAAGGTAACTGAACTAAATGACTATCTCCCCGTAGCAATCACTTCCGTCATCATGAAGTTCTTTGATAGGCTAGTTAAGGATCATATCAACTCTACCTTACTGACACCCTAGACCCACTTCAATTTGCATACCACTGCAATAGATCCACAGACAATGCAATCGCCGTTGTACTGCACACTGCCCTATCCCATCTGGACTAGAGGAATACCTATTTAAGAATGCTGTTCATTGACTATAGCTCAGCCTTGAACACCATAGTACCCTCCAAGCTCATTATTAAGCTAGGGGCTGTGTTTCTGAACCCCACCCTCTGCAACTGGGTCCTGGACTTCCTGACACACCAGACCCAAGTGGTGAAGGTAGGAAACAGCACCTCCACTTCGCAGAACCTCAACACAGGGGCCCCACAAGGCTGCGTTCTCAGCCCCCTCCTGTACTCCCTGTCTACCCATGACTGTGTGGCCATGCACGCCTCCAACTCAATCATCAAGTTTGCAGACAACACAACAGCAGCAGGCCAGATTGCCAACAAGAAGAGAGCCAACAGGTTGGAGGTGAGGGGCCTGGCAGAGTGGTGCCAAGAACACAACCTCTCCCTCAACATCAACAAAACGAAGAAGCTGATCATGGACTTCAGGAAACAGCAGAGGGAGCAAGCCCCTATCCACATCGATGGGACCGCAGTGGAGAAGGTGAAAGCTTCAAGTTCCTTGGCATACACAACACTGACAATCTGAAATGTTCCACCCACCCAGCCAGAGTGGTGAAGAAGGCGCAACAGTAAAAAAATTAATCTTGGCCCCTAAAACCCTCACAAACTTTTAGATATGCACAATTGAGAGCATCCTGTCAGGCTGTATCACCGCCTGGTACGGCAACTGCACCGCCTGCAACAGCAGGGCCCTCCAGAGGTTGGTGTGTTCTGCCCAATGCATGACCGGGGGCACACTGCCTGCCCTCCAGGACACCTACAGCACCCGATGTCACAAAAAGGCCAAAAAGATCATCAAGGACATCAACCACCCGAGTCATGGCCTGTTCACACCGTTATCATCCAGAAGGCGAGGTCAGTACAGGTGCATCATAGCTGGGACCAAGAGACTGAAAAACAGCTTCTATCTCAAGGCAATCTGACTGTTAAATAGCCATCACTCTCCGGCTTCCCACCAGTTACTCAACCCTACACCTTAGAGGCTACTGCCATATGTACTGTACATAGACATGGAATCACTGGTCAGTTTAATAATGTTTACTTACTGCTTTACTCATTTCATATGTATTCCATGTCTATGTATGCTATTCTACTGTATTTTAGTCAATGTCACTCCGACATTGCTCGTCCTAATATTTATATATTTCTTAATTCCAATATTTTACTTTTAAATTTGTGTGTACTGTTGTGAATTGTTAGTTACTACTGCACTTTTGGAGCTGGGAACACAATAATTTTGTTCCTCAATAACATTGGTTAAATATGTGTATGTGACCAATAACGTTTGATTTGACTTGATTAATGCCAAAATAACATGCAAAACAGGTGGGGCTCACAACATGACTGCCCTGAATGACGGGTCGCCACTGGACAGTTGAACTAACCTCATGAGGCTTTTATAAGTTATATTCTTCAACAATAAATGGGTACATATAATTGGTCCAACAATGTATGTAATAACTGCTGATTGCCATATTAAAGATGAGGTAACACTGATGGTAAACAACAACAGGCTGGCTCCAAGTATTGAATTCCAACAGTATTCAGAGACATTTGAAATATTCTGTGCTTACCCACATTTCAGGAAATCAATACAAATTCTAAATTACATGTACACATATGAAAATGTTCTCCTATGACTGTGTGCCAAGTTTAATCTATGTTGGTTTTAAAGAGATTAACAGGCTATGATACAGTATTACATTCCAGTAAATTACATTTTGTATATACAGCTGCATTGATGCTAACAAAGATATGGTGAATAGCCCTCAATATTATCTCAGTCATATAGATTATTTTGAAGATACTTTGTTGGAATATGAGACATGCTCTCTTTCGATCAAATCTGTTTCCATAAAATATACAGTATAGACTATAAACAGGGATAGCAAAGTGAAGAAACCAATGTACTTATTAAACATACAAAGGGGAAATATTGTCCTGTCCTCTTTGGACCAAAATGTTGAGGTTAGAAAGTCCAGACAGTCTTTAAACTGTATTTGCCCTCCATAAGCACCTGTGATTTGTTGTGATCTGCCTTACTTTCACCCTGCTCTCATCTGATACTTTAAACTCATCAGGTTCTCTCAGCCCTGCCGTTAATCCTCAGCTACAAAGGAAGGTATGGCTGAAGAGAAATATGGATTTTTCCTCCCTCTTTACCCTCTGACTGATGAATGATAAACTGATGAGCAGGCCTAATCCAGGAGGACCGCCTCCTGCTGGCTCTCTTTACATTCTCCAAACAGATATATTCCTTGGTGGAAATTTGCCATGAAATTGGGAGCTGATTTGTGAAGAATTCCTTACATGAGACTGCGGTGACTGAATGTGTACAGTTGACCTTTGAGCTGCGGCCTGGGAGTGACATTCCTCATTTTTGTGCTGGTGTTAGTGGGTGGTCCAGATTAACACAGAGCTCATATATCAGCCCCTCTAAATCCATAAAAAATGTCAGGTGAATTAAATCAAAATAGATCAGACTTTTTGACACTGCCAGTCCTTTTTTCAGACCACACACTCAAGACCACACCTTGGGACATGATGGATTGGGCATGAGGTTACAGGAAGAGAGACTAGGTTGGATACCCTAACAAGAAAACATGTTACATTTGCAGTTCTGCATGAAATACTGTATCTGACTTCACATGTTGACCTTAAATGTATTGTGTGAAACCATATTTTCACATTTATAAAATTCTGAATTCACATGTTAATACCCCCTTTTCACGTAAAGAGAATAACATGTTTCACCTGATTTGTGACCCGCCACCTGGATTCAGTCCTATGTAGCAACATTTGAAATGGTGTTTTTTACATTGGATAAAAGTAAAGACTCAGAGCTAGAAAATTATATATCATACACTGCAGTTGAGGAACAATGGGGAAAGTTGATAAACCTATAACCCACTTTTGAGAAAATGTACCTTGAATGTTTTGGTACAGCTACTGGAGTGCTCTTTATCTACACCCATTCAGGATCATTTACACCCTCTTAAGCTTTAGCCCCATCTACTTTTTGAAGGCTTCACATGTGAGGCCATGTGCTAAACAGAGTGAGTAGCATAGTAAACAACTGCAGATTTCAAGACTAAAAGTGGTAAAAGTGGTACCCTACAAAAAGGAAAACTCCAGGTAAATACACACTTTATCTAGTCCTTGCTTTATCTCCTAATCTGAAGTTGGTGCAGGTCATGTTGTTCTTCATATTACCGTCTCTGGTAAACACACACTATATCAAACAAAATCCTAAGTTTATTTGTCACATGCACAGGACACATAAGGTGTAAACTGTACAGTGAAATGGTTACTTGCATATTTGCATAGTAGCAATGACAAAAACAGAAAGTGTCTAGATAAAATATTTTATAAATATTTTATAATTATTAGATGATGTTTACCCAGACATACTTATCTAAATTGATTGGTAATGTGAAAGAAATGTTATAACCAGCCACATCTAGCTAAGTTACTATTGTCTAGACATGTACACATAATATTACCACACAGATCATACACGTAATGTTAGATAGCGAGCCAGCAAGCTAATGTTCGCTAGCTAGCTAACAGTATGCTTTAACTTCCAATGAAAATAACTTTCTGACAAAATTTGAAAATGGAGCGAGACTCTTACCCGTGTACATGGATGAACGCTTCACGGAAGAATGGAACCATTTAACTATGTTTTGTTTGTAGCTACATCTTGTTTGGCCAGCGTTGTGTCAAGTCACCCCAGTTCACACTGACTGTGGCATGTGCAGAAAGTTGCACATCACAACGTTTTCCAACTGATCTGTCGACAGCGCCTGCTAAATTCAGAGCATCAATGTTGTTGAGAACAGTAACAAAACTTTTGTAGTTTTCAATGGCTAACGTTATATCTTTCAAAAATCTGTGGAAAAAAGGATTATCAACACTATCCCTAACCCTACATGGCAGATCAATCCATGTCGCGCCCAGCCATTATCTCAGCCAATCATGGCTAGAGGGAAGGCTTCTCCTGTGGCTAAACCAACTAGGCTCGTAATTAAACATTTTCTTTGTATTTACAGTACACGTTTTTAAGGCACAGGAAAGTTAATATGTTCCAGAAGGCATTTCTGCAAAAAAAGTAGTGAAAGAGGTCACATATGTGAATTCCAGTTTTAATTGTGACATGTGACATTTGTGGTTTCACAGGTTAAAAACGTTCTGGTGACAATCAAACATTCGCATGTGAAATTGCAAGTCCACGTGAAAAAAATCTACATTTAACAAAAGGCTAAACTGTGTTTTCCTATATTGCACTTGTGATTTCATGAATATAAATATTTATAGTAATATTTTTTGTATGTAGCGCTATGCTATTCAACGGTTGTTGATGACACTTATCCCGATATCGGGATTGCAGCCATAACAAGTTATTATATATAACTTTAACCCAGTTTTTTTATGGTTTTGTCAATATCATCAATGTTGACTCTGATACCTTTGGTAGACTGGGATCAGCTTTGAGTGTACACACTGTGGCTGTGACTTGGCCACACAGGGCTTATTGTTATCCCCTGTTGTTGCTGTTGAAACCCTTTTTCATTCACTAAATCACAGCTTGGCTCAGATTACAGCGCACACGTCTGCTCAAATATGGAATCTGTTAGTGTCCTCTTTTCCTCTTCTTTCTGTGGTCTCAGAAGCAGCACGGATCCTTAACTCCTGGTTGTATGTATGATGGTTTGTTGTGATCTCTATGACAAGGTCTGTTCCCTTGGGGGCTACAACCTCAAGTGCATGCAGACAGACACACAGACAAACACAGACACAGACATACTGTACAGTACACACACAAAGGCAGACAGGCTCTCATACTTATTAATACACACACATGCACAGACCACACTATTCCCCCACCCCCTTGTTTTTGCTTTTCCTGCATGTTTGCCTCGCTCCCTTGTTCTCACTCCATCGCCCTCGGGAATATAAGAATCCCCCCCTGATGTAACCTCTCTGTGGAGACAGAAAGCAAGAGAAAAAAGGGCCCTATAAGTTGCAGATTGAGATCTCAAGTGTTGGTACAAGAGGAGGACTGATGGGGCTTCAGGATAATGTATTTGTGTCATGTTCATGGTGTACATGTCTGCAAGAATACTGAAAAAATTACCAATATTATTTGCACAAGGAGTTGCAGCTATAATGCCTCTTTTCATGGACACATGTTTGATTGTAGAGTATTTACTTTTTTAACATTGATCAATTAAAAATAATACACTGTCACTTCTGTACATGGCATAATGGACCATGCAATTACATATCCATTTAAAAGAAGCACTCTATGTACACCATATCCAAGCAGTCAGGCTTAGTTATTTACCTGTTGACATTCTTTGTGGAAAGCACATGTTTTGCATGGTTGAAGTCTACATCAGGTCTTAAGTATAATGTTATATTCTGCCCACGCTGTCACAAAGCATTACACATAAATGGATTTACATCTTCTTGAGTAAACCATAAGAAAAACAGTTGGGACAGCAAGATAATGTGATGTCCTTTAACATTTAGTAATCCACTGTGCATCCAATGGTTGCTGGTAATTTCCTGTTAGTCAAATGAGGACTTACATCTACTGTATATTTTAGCATGGAACATTAGTTGACAGACATTTTTGACAAATAAGATTGCTGGCTACTTTGACATCAGGTCAGGTAAACAAAATCAGGTAGAGTGGCACAAAATACAATACGATCAGCCTTGGGTTGGCCTGCACATTCAGAAAGACTGACTTAGAGCTCCAGACCAGCAGAAGTACACACTATTGTTTACAGGCTTTGGGGTGAGTTGCAGAGGAATCTGGCTGTGTAGGAAGTTCTTCCATGCCATTGATATTCCTCACCTTTAGCAGGATAACACATATCCTTTGTCATATTTTGGACTCTTTGGCCCTTAAAGATGGAATCCGCAGGAGGGGGAAACAGCGTCACTGACCGCCACACCACCATTGTGAACACTGAATATCATTGATGGCCTTGCGTGTATATAAAATGGCTTCTTTATCTGACTCATTGGTGAAGTTTTAAATATTGTTCAATACATTCCACATACCCAACACACTCCCACATACTCACACAAAGCAGGTCTGACCCGTGTTACTTTTAGTCAAGTTCGTTGATACATTTTATTTATCCACTAAATATAAATACTACTTTGTTGTCTCAGTGTTTCTGAGCTCCTGAAATACATCAGTTCCATTTCATCTGTACTTTAACACTATGGATCAGTGTAATAATACTGACTGATACTGAGCTTCTAACCCTATTACACATCTTCCAGATAGAAGACATATGTGAACCTCAGCTCTTTATTATTATAACTTAGATCTATTGCTGCTATTAAGCTCAGGATAGGATTATAGAACATAATATTAGAGATAAGATCGACTCCTGTTTGGCGACTTTATAGTTATTTTCTATCAAAGCACAAACAGTGGCTTCAATTTCTAACACAAACCCTTACATTAAATGTAATACAGCATGAAATAAAGCATAACATTAAACAATTAAACAGTTTAGGAGTTTTTCCAACTTTTAACAGTATATGAATAGAGGACATACATATTTGCTGTCTGAGTAAAAATGTTGTTGCCAAAAATGATTCAGCTCCTTCTTCCTTCACACACGTTATTCTGCATTGTCACCTTTTCCTCTCTGTCCCTCCTTAACACCCTCAGGGGTTTTGTTCACCTTCGTATTTTGCTGTCAATAACCACTTTTCCATCCACATTTTTTTATGCGAGTGAAGTAATACCATATAAAAACAATTCACAACAGCTGTGATGGAAACAGGACGTTTTGGTACAATTTTATAAATGCTGGCAGATCATTTGTTCGTTCAACATGGTGGGATCTTTTTGTGTCGGTAAAATTATTTATGTGAGAAATGTTCGTGGTAACGCCTTTATGCGCAAATATTTATATAATAATCATCATATCGAAGTAAACTTGGAGTCATGTGATGTTATGGTGTGCGGTCCTCTCACTACCACTCAAGAAACCATGCAGTTTATTAGGCTACAGATTAAATTAATTATGATTAACTTCACAGGGTTGTTAAAGTGCATGGTGTTCTAGATGCTCCTTTCCAATAAATATCGATGGTCTTATTCTGGTGACATTATGATTGAGGCTTGACTAGTAGGCTAAACATATTCTCCCTCTTATCCATAACAATCTCATCATGTACACTAGCCTATGCACACTGTATCTGTGAGCGGTTTGCTAGAGCACATGCCAAGACCAGAGTGGGCACATTTGCTATTTAACGCAACAGTTTTTGTGACAAAACTATCGGAGAGTTGAAAGTGTGATGGAAACACATTGAACTTTAGATTTTTATTCGGTACATGAAAACGTAAGTTAAAAAGCAAATTTTGTGTGCACCACATCATTACGCACAAATTTTTGTCTGCGACAAGTCCGTTTAGTGGAAACATACCGCTGGTACTAAAAGGCACATATTTTATTTATGAAGACTTTAGAATATTTGCATGAAAATCTGTCACCAATTTGATGGAAATCTAGCTAACATATTGATGTTTTTGTCAGCTTGAGCCTGTAGGGCATCAGAGCAGCAGGTTTGTCCCAAGCCCTGTACCACAGAGTTTCTAAACCCATCCTAATCCTTTTGTTTGAGTAAGACCACTGATTAAACAATTTTATTAATCAAACATTTTTCTGTGTTAAAAAAAATGGTCCTTTTAAAGTGGCTATCACATTACACATTTAGTAATGACAGGAAGCATTTGAAACTTCACACACAGTAACACTTTTGTATGACATTCTAAAGTAATTTATTGACAAGAATGGTAAAAAAACTGCTTGCTCATTGTTAAGCACACCATAAAATGTTTTATGCGTCACTATCTCGCTCATGGATTGATGTTTCAGCATTGTCTCAATGAAGAGTTTGGTGTCCTAGTAACCACGTGAGATATGCACGCGCAGTTACAAGCCTGCTAGAGTTAGCAGCAGGTGAACGAGCAACATCCACCTTCATAATACGGATGAAGCCTGAGCTGAGGATGAAGCTAACTGAAGCTGACTAGCTTTAGAAGACCATGAGTACACCTAGCTGGTGTTGTACTATACCACTCTGGGCTTTATCTCTCTGTTTATCATTGGTATCCACCTTTCTATTTCAGGCAGGGAGAACCTAGTGTGGAGACAGAAGAGGCTCCGAAAGTCAGGACTGGTAACCTTGTCCGCCCTTGGTCACGGGTCACTTGGCAAGTGCACATTGGAATTCATCTCACTAAGAACCTCTTCTCAGTGCCTAGGGTAGAAAGATAGAGAGCATTATAAGCCTATATAATTTGCATGACATAAATATTATGGCTTTGGCTTCAGCTGTGTTTCTTTTGTATTTTTTGCATGGACAGCATAACACTCTGGAATTTATATAAAAAACTTACTTGGTTATGGCTGTAAACCATTATGCCTTTCCAAAATAGTTTATTATTAAAACTATGCTTGGCCACAACAAGTGAATTCAAACAAGACCAGAACAATATCATGCAACATGCAAAGAGCACGTACTGTACTAGTGCAATTATTTCCTTGTCACCTTGACTGGCTCAATAATTCTTCATCTTTCCTTCAGCTGGGCTTAAGTGAGACCTATAGGTCCAGACCTAGGTGTGTAATGCATATCAGGGACAAGATAGTTGCACATCTCAAGCAAGAGATGTGGTCTGCATGGAGAGAGACAATGGCTTTTTGTATTTCCTTCCATTTCCTTCCATAATGAAGTCACAGATTAAAGTGAAGTGACACAAAGGGCTGTCTGTTTGCCACAAGAAGCACCTATCCAAACACATGGCATGAAGGCAAGATTGAGAAATTAGCCCTCCGAAGCTAGTGAGGGCTTTCAGACAGTCTTTTTCCTATGTTGTACAGCACCTTTGGGCACAGCTTGCACTTACGAGTCATCAAGTGTTTGAGTGTCTGTTAAATATCGAAATAATAATGATGTAATGAGAGGCCTTTTAGTTTTCAGTGCTTGACCTGGTGATTGACTAAACAGTCTTTCTCTTTCAGGCTCTGGAGCTAGATCAATAGGTTGAAAACACTCTCCAACACCTTCCCAGGGCTTGCAGATTAGTTATGTGGAATTGGTGTGCAATGCAAAAAAAGATAATTAGTTGTTGTGAGTTCCAGTATGCTTTGGATAACTACTGGACAGAAGATTGGTGGTTGCCATTGTGTGCATCATACCAACACACAGTAAGGTACTTAAACTCTCTTTAGTGTCAACATCCAATGGTCACATACATAGTGTTAACACTAAATCAGTGGGAGCAAGAGATTCCACACTCAGTTAATAAGCAGTTCCACATGGGGTGATCCGAGATGTCCACTGACATGCTCTTGAGACTGCAATTCACTTAGCAGAATGCTTGATAACTGCTGCAGTTTCCTTAATGTGTTATGAAATTATGCTGCTCTCCTTCATCTGAATATGATGTTGAGGTACCGTAGGTGTTAATAATTTCCCTATGTTTCGTACAGCTTCTGCCGATTAGCACTGTCATGACATTGGCCTCTTTGAGTATAGCAACCCCATCCCCCCCCCGCCTCCTTCAACTAGGCTGCTGTGGTCAGAGGTCGTAAATTCCTGAGAAGACCTCATGGACACACAGTTATAGTGAGTAGTTTTTCATGGAGACAAAGGATATCCTTCCACCTTACAGAACTTGAGGTAAGAACAAATTTCATGTCCCAGAGAAAGTGTAAAAGATCGGTGAAGAATCCAGCTACAAACTGGTCCATTTGTCACAACTTGGGAAGCTCATGGGAGACTGTGTGGTCACATTACCATAACGCTGTTTATATAATAGCCCAGATATAAGGTTTACATCTAATTGTTGTATAAGATGAATGAGTGAGTATGATACTGTTTACACAATTTTACAATGTGATTTTGGACTGTTTAACCTCTCTGGGCAACCCAACGCGCTAGTGTCCCACCTTGCCAACAATAAATGCAAATGCGCTACGCCAAATGCTAATAGCACTCGTTAAAACTCAAACGTTCATTAAAACACACATGCAGGGTACTCAATGGAAGCTACACTCGTTGTGAATCTAGCCAAAAAGTCATATTTTTAAAATGCTTTTCGGCGAAAGCATGAGAAGCTGTTATCTGATAGCATGCAACACCCCGAAATACCTGAAGGGGACGTAAACAAAAGAATTAGCGTAGCCGGCGCTACACAAAACGCAGAAATAAAATATAAAACATTCATTACCTTTGACGAGCTTCTTTGTTGGCACTCTTATATGTCCCATAAACATCACAATTGGGTCTTTTTTTCGATTAAATCGGTCCTTGTATACCCAAAATGTCAATTTATGAAGACTGTGTGATCCAGGAAAAACACAGTTTATAAACGCAACGTTATTTTTTTAAATTAAAAAAGTTGCCTATAAACTTTGACAAAACACTTCAAACTACTTCTGGAATCCAACTTTAGGTATTAGTAAACGTTAATAAACAATCAAATTGATCACAGAGCGTCGGTATTCAATAGCAGCAAGTTTGGAAAACGACATCCACTTTCCCCCTTCCATAACTTCCTGTTGTGTACCCGAAGACAGGATGTGCCTATTACTCATATGACCAAGGATTTACCTGAATAGAATTCACAACACTGGCGACATCGTGTGGAAGCTGTAGGAACTGTAAGACGGTCGCTATCTATTATACCTTGCAATAGACAATACAGAGACTGGCGGATTGATTTTTTCTTCGTCGATTTTGTGATCAGGTTTCCTTGGGATTTTGACCACGAAACACGTTCTGTTATAGTCATAGACATAATTTAACCAGTTTTAGAAACTTCAGAGTGTTTTCTATCCACACATACTAATCATATGCATATACTATATTCCTGGCATGAGTAGCAGGACGTTGAAATGTTGTGCGATTTTTAACAGAATGTTGAAAAAAGTAGCCCGGTCTCTAACAGGCTAATTAGTTAATGAAGGAAAACTCAAAAAGGGAATTGGATTTGAACTAAATCAGAGGACCGCCCCTGAGCCCAGTTAGGGTCAGACATCTTGGGACAGCCCTTTTCTGCCACTCTGAATAAAACCCAACTTTGAGAAATTATCAGGATACCAGGTTTTTCTCCATTAGGAGGGGAACAAAGGTTGCAGACCATTGCTGAATCTTTTAACCATACCACATGGTTAAACACTTAGACTATCGATACCGACAGAATAAGAACAAGTCTTTGATACTAATTACTAGTCTGCAGCTAGGAATTCGGTATCATTGAACGCGAAGAACGACAACAGCCGAAACATCCATTCTATAACGAATGTCACTTTGAACTATCCCCTCTAATTAGAGACAGAGAGAGAGAGAGAAAGAGAGAGATGGACAATTCTATGAAAGACACAAACTTTTCACCAGCGATCAAGACGACACACTGAGCGTAAATATACTGTATATATTAACTGCAATTGTTCCCGAATGAGTGAGCGTTCATGTGTAAAGGATTAGAATTTTAATTGTTATAATTATCACTCTGTAGTGACTTCTTGGTCGAAACCCCCCATTTCCTCTTTGTCGAACAAGCCGCCATGCCGGTTCAGCCCACTAGGGCACATGGTTAGCAGATGTTAATTTTGAGTGTAGCGAATTGGTTGTGCTTCCAGTTCCGACCATGCAGTAATATCTAACAAGTAATCTAACAATTTCACAACAACTACCTTATACACACAAGTGTAAAGGAATGAATAAGAATATGTACATATAAATATATGGATGAGCGACGGCCGAATGGCATAGGCAAGATGCAGTAGACTACTGTATATACATATGAGATGAGTAATGTAGGGTATGTAAACATTTTATAAAGTGACATTGTTTAAAGTGACTATTGATACATGTATTACATCCAATTTTGAAAGATTAAAGTGGCTAGAGATTTGAGTCAGTATGTTGGCAGCAGCCACTCAATGTTTGTGATGGCTGTTTAATAACAGTCTGATGGCCTTCAGATAGAAGCTGTTTTTCAGTCTCTCGATCCTAGCTTTGATGCACCTGTACTGACCTTGCCCTCTGGATAATAGCAGGGTGAACAGGCAGTGGCTCGGGTGGTTATTGTCCTTGACAATCTTTTTGGCCTTCCTGTGACATCGGGTAGTATCGGTGTCCTGGAGTGCAGGTAGTTTGCCCATGGTGATGCGTTGTGCAGACCTCACTACCCTCTTGAGAGCCTTGCAGTTGTGGGTGGAGCAGTTGCCGTACCAGGCGGTGATACAGCCTGACAGGATGCTCTCGATTGTGTATCTGTAAAAGTTTGTGAGTGTTTTTGGTGACGAGCCAAATTTATTCAGCTTCCTGAGGTTGAAGAGGTGCTGTTGCGCCTTATTCAACACGTTGTCTGTGTGGGTGGACCATTTCAGTTTGTCCGTGATGTGTACGCCAAGGAACTTAACTTTCCATCTTCTCCACTACTGTCCCGTTGATGTGGATAGGGGGGTGCTCCCACTGCTATTTCCTGAAGTCCAAGATCATCTCCTTTGTTTTGTTTACGTTGAGTGTGAGGTGAGGTTATTTTCCTGACACCACACTCCGAGGGCCCTCACCTCTTCCCTGTAGTCCGTTTTGTCGTTGTTGGAAATCAAACCTACCACTGTCATGTCATTTGCAAACGTGATGATTGAGTTGGAGGCCACGCAGTCATGGGTGAACAGGGAGTACAGGAGAGGGCTGAGAACGAACCCTTGCGGGGCCCCAGTGTTGAGGATCAGCGTGGTGGAGATACCCTAGTCACCTGGGGCCAGCCCATCAGAATGTCAAGACCCAGGGTCTCGAGCTTAATGGCGAGTTTGGAGGGTACTGAGCTGTAGTCGTTAAACATCATTCTTACATAGGTATTCCTCTTGTCCAGGTGGGTTAGGGCAGTGTGATTGCGATGGCATCATCTGTGGACCTATTGGGGCGGTAAGCAAATTGGAGTGGGTTTAGGGTGTCAGGTTGGGTGGAGGTGATATGATACTTGACTAGTCTCTCAAAGCACGTCATGATGACGTAAGTGCTAGTCGTTTAGCTCAGTTACCTTAGCTTTCTTGGGAACAGGAACAATGGTGGCCCTCTTGAAGCATGTGGGAACAGCAGCCTGGGATAGGGATTGATTGAATATGTCCGTAAACACACCAGCCAGCTGGTCTGCGCATGCTCTGAGGACGCGGCTAGGGATGCCGTCTGGGCCGGCAGCCTTGCGAGGGTTAACACATTTAAATGTTTTACTTACGTTGGCTGTGGTGAAGGAGAGTCCGCAGATTTTGGTTGAGGGCCATGTTGGTGCCACTGTATTGTCCTCAAAGCGAGCAAAATAAGTTGTTTAGTTTGTCTGGTTACAAGACATCGGGGTCCACGGCGTGGCTGGTTTTCTTTATGTAGTTCGTAATTGACTGTAGGCCCTGCCACATACCTCTCGTGTCTGAGCCGTTGAATTGCGACTCTACTTTGTCTCTATACTGACGCTTAGCTTGTTTGATTGCCTTGAGGAGTGAATAGCTGCACTGTTTGTATTCGGTCATGTTTCCGGTCGCCTTGCACAAACTAAAAGCAATGGTTTGCGCTTTCAGTTTTGCGCGAATGCTGCCATCAATCCACGGTTTCTGATTGGGGAAGGTTTTAACTGTCACCGTGGGTACAACATCACCGATGCACTTGCTAATAAACCCGAACACCGAATCAGCGTATACATCAATGTTGTTGTTCGACGCTATCCGGAACATATCCCAGTCCACGTGATCGAATCAATCTTGAAGTGTGGAATCAGATTGGTCGGACCAGTGTTGAACAGACCTGAGCACAAGCGTATCCTGTTTTAGTTTCTGTCTATAGGCTGGGAGCAACAACATGGAGTCGTGGACAGATTTGCCGAAAGGAGGGAGAGGGAGGGCTTTGTATGCGTCGCAGAAGTTAGAGTAACAATGATCCAGAATTTTTCCAACCCGGGTCGCACATTCGATATGCTGATAAAATTTAGGGAGCCTTGTTTTCAGATTAGCCTTGTTAAAATCTCCAGCTACAATAAATGCAGCCTCAGGATATGTGGTTTCCAGTTTTCATAGAGTCCAATTAAGTTCTTTCAGGGCCGTTGAGGTGTCTGCTTGGGGGGGGGGGGGGGAACGAGGTACGATAAAATAATTTACCTTTGAAGAACTTCGGATGTTTTCAATGAGGAGACTCTCAGTTAGATAGCAAATGTTCAGTTTTTCCAAAAAGATTATTTGTGTCGGAGAAATCGCTCCGTTTTGTTCATCACGTTTGGCTAAGAAAAAACAACGAAAATTCAGTCATTACAACGCCAAACTTTTTTCCAAATTAACTCCATAATATCGACAGAAACATGGCAAACGTTGTTTAGAATCAATCCTCAAGGTGTTTTTCACATATCTATTCAATGATAAATCATTCGTGGCAGTTGCCTTTCTCCTCTGAACCAAATGGAAAAATGCACGCAGCTGGAGATTGCGCAATAATTTCGACACCAAGCGGACACCTGGTAAATGTAGTCTCTTATGGTCAATTTTCCAATGATATGCCTACAAATACATCACAATGGGGAAACGACAGAAAGTGTAGGCTCATTCCTGGCACATTCACAGCCATATAAGGAGACATTGCATCACAGCGCATTCAAAATCTGGGGCACTTCCTGTATGAAACTTCATCTTGGTTCCGCCTGTAGCATTAGTTCTGTGGCACTCACAGACAATATCTTTGCAGTTTTGGAAATGTCAGAATGTTTTCTTTCCAAAGCTGTCAATTATATCCATAGTCGAGCATCTTTTCATGACAAAATATCTTGTTTAAAACGGGAACGTTTTTTTATCCAAAAATGAAAAGAGCGCCCCCTATATCGAAGAAGTTAAATCAGTACTACCAAATGTCTATCAACAAACATGTTAAATGCGCAAAACATTCTAGATCACCTGCACTCCACACACAGAGACGAGTACAAAGCTCTCCCTCACCCTCCGTTTGGTAATCTGACCACAACTTTATCCTCCTGATTCCTGCTTACAAGCCAAAATGAAAGCAGGAAGCACCAGTGACTCGGTGTATAAAAAAGTGGTCAGATGAATCGGATGCTAAACTACAGGACTGTTTTGCTATCACAGACTGGAATATGTTCCGGGATTCTTCCGATGGCATTGAGGAGTACACCACATCAGTCACTGGCTTTATCAATAAGTGCATCAAGGATGTCGTCCCCACCGTGACTGTACGTACATACCCCGACCAGAAGCCATGGATTACAGGCAACATTCGCACTGAACTCAAGGGTAGAGCTGCCGCTTTCAAGGTGCGGAACTCTAACCCGGAAGCTTACAAGAAATCCTGCTATACCCTGCGACGAACCATCAAACAGGCAAAGAGTCAATACAGGGCTAAGATTGACTCATACTACATCGGCTCTGACGCTCGTCGGGAAAGTCGTATTCCTGGTCGTAATGTTGGTAAGTTGACGTTGCTCTTATATCCAATAGTTCCTCCCGGCTGTATGTATTAAGACTTAAGATTTCCTGGGGCAACCGTGTAAGAAACAATCCATAAAAAATCGAAATACTTCATAATTTACTAAGTGAGTTGGCCATCTCTGTCAGCGCCGGAAGTATTGGTTGCAGATGACAGGGTGTTTTAAAGACTCAGGAAATTATTTTGAAAGTAAAAGCAAAGCCTGGAGGGTGAAAGGGGGAAAGCATGTTATTAACATTCAACGACAAATTTAATTTATTTGTCATTTGTCTGTTCTACTGCAATTCAAGACCAAATACAAATGGTGTGTACACAGAACATATAGTACATATAGTACATGCATGGTTAATTGGAGCAGCATGGGTTTTTATTGAGAAGCTTTCTTTTCTTGCATGATGCTTTCTCATCATCCCTTTGACCTAAAGGCATACACCTGGTTACTGCCAAGGCTTGCAGGTCAAGACCTGGTTCTTCACAGGCCTATAATCCTTTGCAAGGCAACATATTTTACTGAAGGGACTGGTCCAAGCACTCCCAGTCACCCCTGAAAAATGACAGCACTCTCTCCTTAGCTTGCATGCCCCTTTTCTCACTTTACTCTCCCTCCCTCCCCAAAGTGAGGATTTAAATCTTGAAGGATGTTATGGGGATTTTGTGGGGCATTAGCTTGCTGAGATTTATGTAATTAAATGATATATGATGAGTGCATCTGTATGCACAACCAGACCCAGCCGCTTTAACACATCACTTTGAGAGAGAGAGAGAGAGAGAGAGAGAGAAAGAGAGAGAGAGACACAGAGAGAGAGACAGAGAGAGAGAGAGAGAGAGAGACAGAGAGAGAGAGAGAGACAGAGAGACAATCTTAACCCTTTAGGGACATTGTGACTCTGACATATTTCACTATTCTCCTCCCATTGTCCCAGAGGGTCTTAGGCATTAGGCACACTAATGATTCTTAATTATCTTCTTATGAGACACAGGTATCACACACACTATGTGAGGTGTGTATTAATAGTACTCCTTACTCAAGGTTGGAAGTAAGGTGTTGGAGACAGGAAACAGTAGAGAAAATAAGAAATATAGTGGCACGCTAAATGGAAATTCTATTTGTAGAGGGTTAGGGTAAGAGTTAAGGTTATAGTTAGAGATAGGGCTAGGGTTAGGGTACGGGTAAGGGTTACATTTAGGGTTAGGATATTGGTTAAGGTTAGGGCTAGTAACGAGTTATTTAAAATGTGAGATGGACAATCCAAATAAAGTGAGTAATTACTTGATTATTATTGAACAGAAATATCATTTATCTTCTTTTCACATGTTTTAGAAAAATTGTTGTTACATAGTTAATGAGGGTTTAAGCATCCTCACAAATGGTATTGAATGTTCAGTACTGGGCAAACGTTTGGACACAACTACTCATTGAAGGTTTTTTTTATTTTCTTTTACTATTTTCTAAATTGTAGAATAATAGTGAAGACATCAAAACGATGAAATAACACATGGAATTATGTAGTAACCAATAAAGTGTTCAACAAATCTGGTTAAGTGTGTCTTGAATTCCAAATAAATCACAGACAGTGTCAACAGCAAAGCACCCCCACACCATCACACCTCCTCCTCCATGCTCACAGTGGGAACCACACATGCGGAGATCGTTCACCTACTCTGCGTCTCACAAAGACACGTTGGTTAGAGCCAAAAATCTCAAATTTGACCATGAAAGCCTGATTCTCCTCTGAACAGTTGATGTTTTTTATTTTACTAGGCAAGTCATTTAAGAACAAATTCTTATTTTCAATGACGGCCTAGGAACAGCGGGTTAACTGCCTGTTCAGGGGAAGAACGACAGATATGTACAGTAGGTGGTATACTGTTATCTATCATAATGCTACTGACACAAGCCCTTCAAAGCAAAGTACTGTTGGTGGAGCGGTAAAACCTTTCATTTTGCAGCCCGTTAATTACTATGCATTCACTAGGTAGATACATTATAACAAAAACAAAATACGTACAAACAATTTGATGTTAACCCTACAAACTACGAACCAAGCAATTAGGTACCACATACTTATTTAACTGTAGCAGAGTATACACATACTAAGAATATATGTAACATTTCCACAAACATTTTATCTCTTATGAAAATGATATCTTAACTGTCCAAGGCCATCTCTCCTTCTCTCCCTCCCACTTCTTCCCGCCGGCTAATTTGAACATTGATTTAAATCATTTTTTTCCGGTAAAAGTACTATTTTCAACTAAATAACAACAAGTACATGCTCGAATCGTGACAAATGATAGTTGTGTTCACAGATGACACCAATTTAAAGGCTTGGAAGAAAAGAATGAATATGGATTGTGGTGACTTTGAACATCATGGGTAAGCTTGAAGTATCTAGCGAAGTGTATTGTATTGATAGCAACACTAATGAGTCATTTCCAAAATTTGGGAACATTTTAAAATAAAAATCCCCCATTGTGAATATTGAATTCATATCATACATATAGCATTTTAAAGCAGGCTTTAATTTTGATGACGTAAACCAGAAGTCTTAATGTGGCCAGCTGTGGCCATGGCTTGTGGACATGACACTTCACGGGAGAGCTCCACCATTCCTTCTAGCTGGGCTTTGGAAAGACATATCTGTTTTGATTTTGAGAGTAAAGGACTTGCTTATATTAGAACAAGCAGTGTTTTTTGTTGGAATTACATTTTTGTATGTTTATTTGAGCTTCTGAAGTCTGCTAGCATGCTAAGCTAATTAACCTAATGAATTGCCATTGACATTACATTGTGTGTTAGCATGCTAGCTTCCGCTTAGATTATGGAAAGATTTGCTGTTGTCTTCATGGGACAGAGTCGTCCAATGCAGTGGTACCTCATAAGTAATTACATGTGTCTATGCGGAAACAGACACCACTTCATTTTACAGCCCTGTTACTATGAACATACATGGTAAATAAAGGTAAAGTGCCAAGAAACAACGGGAGAGAATATCAACTTACTTTGGTTCCTAGTATGTTTAAGACTAAATTGTTACTACCTATTTCTTTTTTGCTACTATTACCTAGAAAACACATAGTAATTAACGAGCTGTAAAATAATGAAGGGTTACCGGTGGAAAAAATATATATGCGGAAACAGACACCACTTCATTTTACAGCCCTGTTACTATGAACATACATGGTAAATAAAGGTAAAGTGCCAAGAAACAACGGGAGAGAATATCAACTTACTTTGGTTCCTAGTATGTTTAAGACTAAATTGTTACTACCTATTTCTTTTTTGCTACTATTACCTAGAAAACACATAGTAATTAACGAGCTGTAAAATAATGAAGGGTTACCGGTGGAGCAGTATAGGCTTGTAAAAGTTCAGTATAGATGTGTAGATAATGGCTCTCATTCTCTTATCCGATCATCAGTCTGCCCTAAGGGTCCATAAGCACCCCATAAAAATAGTGCTAAAAATAGACCTTCTCTCTGGCACCTCTGCAGTAAGTACAGCAGGGGGAGCAGTTATACTGCTAGTTTAGAAGCATTTCTTGGCGCAGAGCATTTCATTGTTTCCTGCCTTAAATGGTTTCACATGCAGAAAAATTGACATTTCTTACATGATTAAATAAATCAGCACTTTTAGTCTGGATTCCGGCTCCACAGTCAGCCAGACTGATGAAGTGGACACTACTCATGTATCAGAGCATTCAAGAGTACAATTCTGCATGAGTGCTCTGAATGCACTGCTTGGGTTTTGTGGTTTCCCTTGTTGTCCTGAATGTCAGTGTCCTGTTCTCTGTGTCTCTGTTCAGTTTCAGAGACTCATTACAAAATGATAGTCCCCGCTTGATCTATAAGCCGATAAGCTGACAAGTAAAACCAACAGTTATTCTCTTTAAATATATATATATATATCCCCCCCCAAAAAATACACCCGCTGTTAACTGTTAATTAAAAAACAGACTTGACTCCCCTATCCAATTAATCTTGGTTAATTTGCTCTTTTGGACTAAATTATAAAATTGACAACCACTGTGACTGTCATTTGACAATGGGATTTCTGTCCCAGAGCCAGCACTGACTGACAGCTGGGATTGAGATGACATAAGTGGTGTGTTTAGTATTTTACCTTTACCTGTGTGCGCTCTATTGTAGACTGATGTACACCCCTTTCTTTTTTAATGCAGTCAGATTACTCAGCGCTTTCACCCTGTCACTCAAAGGATGAATGAACCTCTGTGAACTGTGCTTTCACCATTATTTCAGCAATGATTACCCATTTCACCTACACAGGCCTTTCCAATCCAATCGTCCTGATCTCTCTGGCATACATAACCAAAGGATTTGTGTATTAGTCAATCCATTGTGGGGGGAAATGGTCATACACAAATGTTAAGATGTTGAGTAATTTACAAGCCAGTATGTGAATATGTCCAGCTAAATGGTAGACCTCCACAGGTCTTTTGCCTTTTTGTAGGCCATCATTGTAACTAAGAATTTGTTCTTAAATGACTTGCCTAGTTAAATAAAGGTTCAATAATAAAAATACAAAATACAAAAAAAAGTATAACTTCAGCACATAGCGATATTACATGAATATTGATATGTTCCTGTGCAGACACACTGATCATACACAATCTAGCGTATTATTAGAGTTAATTTTAATCAGAAGCTGACTTAGCACTACCATGTTTCCTGGCACTCCTTCACTGGCTTCCTGTCTTGTCTCATTTCAAGGGAACACCAAAAACAAGGAAACATAGTAAACAATGTGGCTCGCTTCACCTCTTGTGCCTCGGATGCTTTCATTCCTAGTCATCTTAGAATTTCTTGGCCAGATATATAAATGACAGGAAAATAAAAATGGGGATAACGACAAACTAAAACCGCAAAGGGCTATGTGACGCTCTGTGTTTTTTTTGGGGTCATTTGTCAGGATCAGATAAATGGTTCTATTACCACCACTTCTTTAAGTCCGTTATAGCTCCATATAACTGACATACGACATAGCTTCCATTTCTGTCCCAGACAGTTATGGGGCTTTGGTGATCATCCTCTGTGCCCTTGGTGTAATGGTCTATGTGTCGTACATCTCTGATAAATACACCCGTTGGAAAAAAAGTATACAAAAATACAAAAGCTTTTCCTGTTTCATTCCCTCTCATTTCCTGGCAGAATTTCAGCTTAAATGTTCCAGAAAGTGTTCATGATAAGGCAAACAATACCGTCAATACTGCCAGTAACAGTTTTTTTGTTGTTGTTGCTCTGACTCATTTGAGTTACGACAAGATAAGATTCAACATGTCATTGTTGAAGAAGAAAGAAATGTTGTTATTGTCGGCTAGAGACTTTGTGACCCTTTTAATGGTGATCAGTGAACCTTAGCTTCGGGATCTCTCTCCTCACCCCTGACTTCCTGTCCCCACTCTGTTCTAAACTAAAGGGAAGGGATCCACTGTGCATCCCCTCAGTATTCCCCTTAGCTCTTCCTTTCTCTTCTTCTGCCAGGAATTGCTCAGAGTTATGTTGCATCTAAACGATTGCATCTTAAGTCTCGGCACTGCTGTCTTTCTGTACAGATGTAGGATCTTCATTTGAGCCAGTTTGCTACAGCTTGAAAAACATATTGCATCAACAAGTAATGTGGAGTATTGTGTGGATTATAATTCATGGACATTTTTTATAGGGGTTAATAATACATTGTTTCGTAAGGGAAAATCAAGTCTGACATTTCAAAGTGGAAATTACAAACTTCAGAAGCCTTTTTAAACCTCAAATACACTAGAAGTTAAAACATTTCTGCATTGCAGAAAAGTTATCCTGCAACAGGGTGACCAAATGAAGATACTACATCTAGACTTTGCACACTCAGGGTGTCCCATTCAGTATCACCCCTAAGAGTTTCTGATAATTTACATGAAATACAGTGTGGTTATTAAGAGGTTTTAGAGTGGAATGCTGTCTGGCATAGTTGTGCATATATTACTCTGTGTAATTATTAACACATATTTTAAGGACAACCCTTTAATTGACCTGACGGTTTCTGAAATGTAAATCAATTTTATGCCTTGAACTTTGATTTTTCCTTATTTATGTATTCAATTGCTGTTTTTCATATAACGTGTATGGTTCGAGGGCTTAATAAACTATGGTTTGTTAAAAGAAGAACTGCACATGATTCATTTTAATGAGTTAAATAATTCAAAGTTAAAAACTTCTTAATTTAAAAAATGTGTTTATGAACTTGAATTGAAAATATGACATTCAAGTATGTATTCCAATGATCTGATGCAATATTTCCAGTGTTAGTAGGTGAGAATGTTTCCGAAAGACAAAAGCCATGTGGCCCACTCGAAGGTCACCAAACATTAAATCTCCAATTGCTGGACCCTTTGTGTATACAAAACATCTGAAAATGCATTACCTCAGTCTGTGTTAAAAAAAGTTAAACAAATACATAAGAGAGGACTTTATGAGGGGTTATTAACGTTGTTATTAAAATATTGTTGCATAGAGACCACTGTTAGAATCAGCAGATGTGGAATGTAGATCAAACTGATATGACATTGGGTTCCTTATCTAATTATACTGATTTTCAGTATGATTGTTGTACTTCATCAGGCAGTCTCAGTAATGCATCTGTAAACAAACAGCATACATCAGTTTTTTGAATGTTTTATATGGCCCAACCTTGCTGTTCTAATTAGTGGAATGCATTTCTATCGTGGCTGTTTCTACCTTAACACTGGCCGATACAAACAATCTTAAACATGTATTTTACACTTTACAATGAGACTGTTTGCAATCTGCTGAACCAGTTGGATGAATACCAGACCAATACAATGAAAGCCCATTGTTTTGCAGCCATGACCCCTACTTTCCAGTTTCACTTTCTAATGTTTTCTTGTCCTTGCATGCATTTTCCTCTGAGCTGCAGCGTGCCTCTTTCAGTATCAGCACAAGCCCACATTTAACCACCTCTCTGGAGTGTAGCCTACCATCCACGCTTTAAACCACCCCCTATGGAAAAGTAAATACAAATAGCTATGTAAATATTATATTGTAAATAAAATGTGTGTTCAAATGTGTCATTACTAGTGGTAGTGGTGTGAATTCATGAATATAACACAATACAGAAGTATAATGTTTACAATAAATACAAGAAGGACTTTAAGTAAATTATAAACAATATATTTTATGTATATGACATTGCTGATGTTAGTTTATAAAGTTGCATGCAATAGTTGGCTTCTCACTTGACTCTCGAAGTGCATAATTTTAATAACGCAAAGTCCAGATGAAAAACAAAGTCTGTGATCAGTGAACTGTGACTGTCACAATAAGAGCCCAGTTTATCTTGGATTTGGACTATTCCTGGTCTTTGCCTCTGAGCATTTGTATAGGGGTGGAGGTGGGGGTGGAGCCATTTACACTTCTTATTTAGCCCCTTTTTCCAAATCTGAAATACTAATGGTTACCCCCCATTTTCAGCTCTGTGGCTCAACCCCCACTGGAGACCTGTTCAGGATCTCCAGTGAGGCATTTGTGTGTGCCTAGCCTTCTCCTTTCTTCTGCTCTTAACCACACAGGCTCAACTTCACAGGACAGTCGACAGCATGCGGACAACAGATGAAAAAGTAAGATGGCATATCCCGCGCCTGTTAAGTCCTCAACTAATTAGCAAAAATGGTCTCCTTTCTTTTCTTTTTAAGCATTTAGTATGGGGGATAACATAGAGAGAAAATGGGGGAAAGAGAGGGAGAGAAAGGGGGGTGATGCTGAGAGCGGGCAAGGAGAGAGATTTAGGGAGGGAGGGACTGAGAGGGAGGAGAGGCATCTGAGCTCAGCTGGGCTGTTTTGAAAACACACTTTGAAAGCCTCTCCTTTAATTCATTGCTATTGTTTTTGGCCCTTTTATGTTTGCCAGTTTGACCATATAACATCATACATCTGGTCTATTGCTTGTTTGGGGTTTTCTCACTCAGGGACCCATCATCTCCTCCTGGGCTCAAATTCGGGGGTAACATAAAAGGGCTGAGAGAGACACACAGAGAGCCAGAGAAGGGGAGAGAGACCGGTAATGTGAATGAAACATTAAGGAGAAAGCTGAAAAGCATTCCAAAACTTTCCTTTTCCCCTTACTTTCTCTCATCTCCATTATAACACATGGCAACATAGCACAATTGTGGGTTATTACTTACAGTACATAACTAATTGACAATAAATATGTAAATAAGTACCAATATGTACCTAAATATAGACTGGTTTTGCAGTGGACTTTTAGAAAAAATGTCAGTCGCATCCATCTTTAAAAAATGAATAGGCAATATATCAAAAGACATTCAGATATCCGACATTTGTTGATTAGTAGAAGCATGTCCATATCAGTAGTTTTTCTAAAAAATGTATAAGAGCTCATATTCCAATGTTATGGTACCTGATCCTGAGGGCCAATGTTAAGCGGCATTAGTTAAACGGGTGAATGGCTGTAAAGCAGAGAGGGGGCAGGGAGGCTTCCACATATTGTTCTACTTTTGACTCTCTTCTGGGTCATCATCACATGTGGACTCAGCTCTCTGTGACAGGGTCAGGCCTCCAATTTACAGTGCCTTCAGAAGGTATTCACACCCTTTGACTTTTTCCACGTTTTGTTGTGTTAGAGCCTGAATTTAAAATGGATTACATTTAGATTTGTTTTTTCACTGTTCTACACACAATACCCCATAATGTCAAAGTGGAATTAGACATGTTTTGAATTTTTACAAATTGAAATGTCTTGAGTCAATAAGTATTCAACCCCTTTGTTATGGCAAGCCTAAATACTGGAGTAAACATTTGCTTAACAAGTCACATAATAAGTTGTTATGGACTCACTCTGTGTGCAATAATAGTGTTTAACATGATTTTTGAATGACTACTTCACCTCTGTAGCCCACACATACAATTATCTGTAAGGTCCCTCAGTCAAGCAGTGAATTTAAAACACAGATTCAACCACAAAGACCAGGGAGGTTTTCCAATGCCTCACAAAGAAGGGCACCTATTGGAAATTGGTTAGAAAAGGGACATTGAATATCCCTTTGAACATGGTAAAGTTATTAATTACACTTTGGATGGTGTATCAATACTCCCAGTCACTACAAAGACACAGGCGTCCTTCCTACCTCTGTGGCCGGAGAGGAAGGAAACCACTCAGGGATTTCAGCATGAGGCCAAAGGTGACTTTAAAACAGAGTTTAATGAGCCTTTTGGTCCTAGACTTGGTGCTTTGGTACCGCTTGCCGTGCGGTAGCAGAGAGAACAGTATGACTTGGGTGACTGGAGTCTTTGACAATTGTTTGTGCCTACCTCTGACACCGCCTGGTATATAGGTCCTGGATCTCAGGAAGCTTGGCCCCAGTGATGTACTGGGCCGTATGCACTACCCTCTGTAGTGCCTTCCGGTCAGATGCTGAGCAGTTGCCATACAAAACGTCAGGGTGTTCTTGATGGGTACACATAACAAGATGCAGCCACCACTCTGCTTGAAAATATGGAGAGTGGTACTCAGTAATGTGTTGTTTTGGATTTGCCCCAATTGCTAATTGCTTTGCCAACTTTAGTGTCTTTTTGCAGACAGGATGTATATTTTGGAATATTTGTCAATTAGGTTAGTATTGTGGAGTAACTACAATGTTGTTGAGCCATCCTCAGTTTTCTCCTATCACAGCTATTAACAGCTTCTACCCCCAAGTCATAAGACTGCTGAACAAGTAACTAATCAAATAGCCACCCGGAGTACTTGCATTGAACCCCCCTCCCTTTTTGGTTTTACACTGCTGCTACTCACTGTTTATTACCTATGCATAGTCACTTTACAAATTACCTCGATTAACTGGTACCCCCGCACACTGACTCGGTACCTGTACCCCCTGTATATAGCCTCATTACGGTTATGTACATATATTGTGTTACCTTGTGATTGATTCGATTTTTAGTAAATATTTTATTAACTCTATTTCTTGAACTGTATTGTTGGTTGAGGGCTTGTAAGTAAGCATTTCATGGTAAGGTGTATTTGGTGCATGTGACAAATCAAATTTGATTTGATTTTCTTGTAATCGTTAAGGACTGGGGAGTTTTTCAGGATAAAAAAAGAAATGGAATGGAGCTAAGCAGGCAAAATCCTAGAGGAAAACCTTGTTCAGTCTGCTTTCCACCAGACACTGGGAGATCAATTCAACTTTCAGCAGGACAATAACCCAAATCACAAGGCTAAATCTGCACTGGACTTGCTTACCAAAAAGAGAGAGAATGTTGCTGAGTGGCCGAGTTACAGTTTTGACTTAAATCTGCTTGAAAATCGATGGCATGACCTGAAATTTGTTGTCCTGCATGCTACATTTGACAGAGCTTAATAATGAATAAATAAATAATAAATAAATAACAATGGGCAAATGTTGCACAATCTAGGTGAGGAAAGACTTTAGAGACTTTCCCAGAAAGACACCTGTAATCACTGCAAATGTGATACTAACATGTATTGAATATTTATCTAATCAAGATATGTTAGTGTTTTATTTTTCAAGATTTTATTTTACAAATGTCCACTTTGACATTACAGAGTATTTTGTGTAGATCATTAACAAAAAAAATCAATTAAATCAATTTTAATCCCACTTTGTAACACAACGAAATGTGGGAAAAGTCAAGGGGTTTGAATACCTTTTGAAGGCACTGTACATCTGGAATGAAGACGCCATCTTGACATACTTATTATAAAATGAGATCAGGAGGAGTATTTTTATATCTCTTTTTTTCAAAGGTAATTATTATGTTTATTTTATTATTATTGTATTTTTTGTCCTCAGTTTTATTATTCAGAAACCTGGAACCTATAGCATCCGATGTCACAGGAAGGCCAAAAAGATCATCAAGGACAACAACCACCCGAGCCACTGCTTGTTCACCCCGCTACCATCCAGAAGGCAAGGTCCGTACAGGTGCATCAAAGCTGGGACAGAGAGACTGAAAAACAGCTTCTATCTTAAGGCCATGAGACTGTTAAACAGACATCACCAGCACAGAGAGGCTGCTGTCTACATGCAGACTTGAAATCATTTCCAACTTTAATAAATGGATCACTAGTCACTTAATAATGCCACTTTAATAATGTTTACATATCTTGCGTTACTCATCTCATATGTATGTACTGTATTTTATACCATCTATTGCATCTTCTCATTGCTCATCCATATATGTATGTGTATATATTCTTATTCCATTCCTTTACTTAGATTTGTGTGTATTAGGTAATTGTTGTGGAATTGTTAGATTACATGTTCGATATTGCTGCACTGTCGGAACTAGAAGCATAAGCATTTCGCTACACTCGCAATAACATATCTATAACATCTGGTAACCAAGAGCCAAGTGGGTATACATAATTTATGATGGCCGTATACTGTAGATGTTTATATAGACTTTTATTAGAATAATACAACTCAGTGATTAAAAAATGTATATATCGCAGTGAGGGATTATTACAATTCACTGGTTGTTAATTTTTGCATTTAATTAATTATCTTTTATCATCAGAAAGTAACCTTGCTATCTTGTTGACGGTTCAGCATCAAGCACTGGATAGAAGTATGAGGTTATCAAGTTCAGTGTGTTAGCCGTGGAGAAACAGAGAATGAAGCAGGAAAGAGGGCTATTTCATGATATGCTCAATCACAATTTTAATGCTTGGAAGCTCCACCACTTTACAGTTACTGCTGGTCTGTGTACAGACAGAGGGCAATGTATTAGAACTGGGAAACTAATCACCCAGGGTGGGAATGAACACATATTGAGAGGATTTCACCAATAGCCCAAATAATCACCCAGGGTGGGAATGAACACATCTTGAGGGGATTTCAGCAATGGCCAAATTGGCTGCTTCACTCCAATGAGCAAAAGGGAGAAAGAGAAAGAAAGAAATAGAAACGGGAGTTTTTTCTCACAGTTAGCCATCACCTATCTCACATAAAAGAACACAGGATGGGCTGAGTTAAGCACCCCAAAATTCACTCATTTGAAGGGCTTAGTCCACAATGGCACAACCTAAAATACCCCATCACAGGCTCCTGGTATTGAATGTTTTTTGTTGTTTATTTTTTTACTTCCCTAGTGCTTGAATAGCTTGCCAGCAGGGCTGAACAACCCACCTTCTCTCATTAGACCCAATAGAGGGAATACCCTGTCGCCTCAATAAAGGATTCGCTGGTTAAAATATCATTAGCCTATATCAGCATTCAAAAACAAATTGCCTGTGGTCAATTAAAGATCTGGAAAGATATTGCACAAAGTATTCATCACTCATCATCTTTTAATGTTAGTAAAACTATGATGACAGTGTTTTATAGATATTTTATCGAATCCGTTTTTAACCTTTTCCATGGCTGCCTGCTTTTGGAAAGTTAATGAACTGAATAATATTGTGAAGGTGGTTCTGCAAAGAGCCAATATTATCCTAGAAAGAGACCAACATTTCTTGTAGTAAGGATTCAGTAGGTTTGCAGTACCCAAGGTTAATAAGTGCAATAGAAAAAAAACACCTGCTCAGTCTGCAATGTGTACTTCTGGCTGCACAATACATTTTCCAAATCAAATATATTGATTGATTGATTGATTGACTGATTGTTTGTTTGGTTGGATGATTAGCTGTTGGATTGTTTGACCAAACTCATTCGGCATCATCAAACATCCTGTAGATAGATATACCGTAGCTAGCTCCAATAAGCCATTGTTGAGTTCCAAGCCATGTGGCACTACACCGCTACCATTGGACTCATAACCCCTGCATGATCTACTGATTTAAACGTCTTACTGGCCCGATCGGTACCACATTTGGTATACTGCATCTATTAGGGATCTTAAATTGCCCTTCTATAGTGCCATTTACCATTGCGTCTACAGAGTTATATTAACCAAACACAGTGTCTGCCAGCAGAATAGTATTTGATCAGGCAATGTCGTTAGCCAGTCCAAAAAAACTCTACCTTCTGAGGTTGCTGCGTTGTGCATTGTGGGATAAGTTACTGTTGTCAATAGCAGGGCTTTGATTCTCTGGGCCATGAACATACCCTATTGTCAAAAGCCTGGGTTACAGCTCAAGAGCAGCACTGAGCTCATAAAGGGGAGTACGGTCCTTCCACTTCCCAGAGCAGAGGAGATGGGAGTTGGGCTCGGGGCTGAGGCCTACAAACACTGGGGTGTCCAGGGAGTAGACCCAATAAATCAATATGGGAGAAAATAAAAAGGCCTTTTAAAAACAGACAGAGCCTCTGCACTTCACATGTTAGAAGGTACACAACCATGCAAGCGTGCGCACACACACACAAACTCACACACACATGCACGAAGATACACAAAAAGGCACCCCAACAATGAGAGGGGAGAAAGAAAATAAAAACGTACCATGCAGTGGGGTTATAAATTAGGCGCTGTCAGTATTACAATGTATATTAATAGTCACACCTCTTTTTAATGAGTTTGGCATTGGCAGCTGGGAAGAAATACAAGTCATCATAGCACTGCTCATGCCGGCCCGATGAAAGAACCTATAATAAATCTTGTTAGAGCAGGGCTCACCGTAAATATGTATCGCACAAGGCATCTGTTTTACATTCTGCATATAAATCAGCTGGAGTGCTGAATAGCAATGAATCAGACGGTCGATGCTTGATTTGATAACAAATCGACTCTGAACTTGGGAGGGGAGAATTTAGAGCCCCCAACATCCAGGGGAAGTGGAGGGAGGACAGGTAAGACCCATGAGGCTCTCTTACCTAGCACCTCTTTCGTCAGGTGCCGGATAGAGGGGAAGCCTCGCTGGGAATGTTTTCAAAGTTGCGTGGGGGGAATGGTAGCAGCCTAGCCTGACCTCTTCTCAGATATCACCTCATAGTCTGTATGTGCTCCTCTGCCCGCTGCAAACTGTGTCCTTATCACTCCTGTGTGGGTCACAATTGCTTAGTGACAGGGCAGGCCTCAGGGGCAGACTGTATGTTTTGGAAACACCTGGATAAAACTGACATTGTATCTGGAAAATATGTCAATGTGAGAACAGGTCTAGTGGTAAACTGTTTAGCACGAGCAGAGAACTTGCTAAAGGTATTTTAGATGATATCCTGTTGCCCTCTGGTCTCACCTAATCTAAGAGTGTCTATCCACAATTTGCCAACCTTGTCACAGTAGGGATTAAAAACTACAGCACAACACTATGATTGTGAAGGGCCAGTAAAGGACGTGTTCATGTTTTGGATAACATGTATATTTTCACAGACATGTTCTTCCCCTTTACATATAGGCTATTGTCATGTAATTTAACTTGAGTCCACAGTCCTTCCACAGTCCTTCCACATAATGTGAAACACAAACAAAACATGGCAACTGCAGGTGTCCCTTTTCCCATTCTTACTGCTTTGAATACAATTAATTCATGCCTGCAGGTGATGGTGGTCAGAGAGAGGAAAATCATGAGGGAGCTCTCTATAGTAAATTATCTCATGATCAAAAAGTATTTTGCAAAATAAATCAGTTTGACTTACAAAGTTATAACTTTGTATACATGGATTAATTATATCCTAGACATGGAAAGCTTGAGAGATCTTTAAAAAATGTTTTATGATGGTACGTAGTTGCTTAATATTATCATACAGTGTGTGATTAGTGTCTCCTGCATTGCTATGTAGGAATGTGGTGAAGTCATATTATGCTTGAAAGGAGCTAATTTGGTGATTTGCCTGAATTATAGTAAAATTCCATAGCCATGTACAGATGTTAACTTTGCTTTGTGACATACTTATTCATCCTAATTGCCCATTAACTAGCTGGAACAAGAAACATCTCTAAATAATCAGCTCTCCGACTACCTTCAGGAGGGAAAGTGATGTCTGCCATGAATCATATACTTCACAATCTCTCTGAATTTATTTTGGCCTCTCAATCTGGGAGCAGCTGCTGCAGGTGCTGTCCCGGCGTTACCTTCTTTCTGAGGAGGGAATTGTTGTGGTCAGGTTACAGTAATTGACTGACACATGATGATGATGATGATGATGATGATGATGATTATGAGTGGCTGCTGGCCAAATAAGACTTAGTTACTTCCCAGTGTCATCATCTTGCACCCAGTAAGTGAGAAAGTGTTAGTGGGACATTTAGTACATTTACATTTTAGTCATTTAGCCAGACACTTTTTTCCAGAGCGAATTACACTTAGTACATTCATCTTAATAAGGTAACTAAGTGAGATAGCAACATATCACAGTCATAGTAAGGAAAGCTTTTTCTCAATGAAGCAGCTATTGTTAGTAGGAACTCTACAAGAAGAGGGAGTGGAAGGAGGATGTATGGGGCAATGAGTATTACAAACTCAAACACTAATGCTGGCTGATACTCATGAAAAGGAGAAAATAACTATCAAAAGATAACCCAAATGGGATCCCTCTCCTCAAACATACAAATGACTGTGTGTTAACAGATGGGACATAACATCTGTCTGTGAAGTCAAATGCCCAGGGAACAGATGCTCCTACTGCCAGTTATGTTTGTTATTGGAGTTTGAAGTGCCCTTGGGCTGAACATGTACTGTAAAGGTGTGCCTTTTGTTGAATGTTGCATGACATGGGATTTCACTGTAACTCTGTTGAGAGACATATACTTTATCGTACGAGTAGAACATTTGTTTGTCCTTCAGATGTATGGAAGAAACAATACAAAACAGGACTGTAAAAATAGGGTTACCTGTGTATTCTCTCTACTCCTGTTAATATGATGGAGACAGTATATGTAAAAATACTGTAGAATATGAATTAATAATCGATGCAGCATATTACAAGACGTAGAGAGGGTATAAAGTCGACAGGCCTAAATGATCAGATACTACAAAAAATGATCATCATCCGAACCAAAACAAAATCATTAGGCTGAGAGAGTCCACTTTCTATGACCTATTATTGATTATGTTATAGTTGCTACACAAGCATGAAAGTAATTATTGATTGCAAACCCCACATTATTAGAGCTTTATACTAAGATGGGGAGCAGGGGAGTAAGAAGAGTGCATGTGATAATCATCCTGCAGTTCTATTATTTTATTCTTTGTTTTAGGTTAGTCAGGGCATGAGCAGTCTATGTTGGTTTTTCTATGTTGGTTTTTGAGTTCGGCCTAGTATGGTTCTCAATCAGAGACAGCTGTCAATTGTTGTCCCTGATTGAGAATCATACTTAGGTAGCCTGGGTTTCACTTTTGGGTGTTTGTTTCCGTGTAAGTGTTTGGGCCACACAGTACTTTTTCAGTTTTGGTAAATTCACGTTGTCATCGTTTATTGTTTTGATTCAGTATTCAGTGCTTTCTTTAATTAAACATCATCATGAACACCACCATGCTGTGCTTTGGTCCGATCCTTACTCCGTTACACCCATGGTGTTTATACTTCCGTACTATTTGTTGTACAGATGAACATGGTACCTTCAGGTGTTTGGAAATTACCCAAGGATGAACCAGATTTGTGGAGGTCTACAATTTCTTGGCTGATTTCTTTTGATTTTCCCATGATGTCAAGCAAAGAGGCACTGAGTTTGGAGGTAGGCCTTGAAATACATCCACAGGTACAACTCCAATTGACTCAAATTATGTCAATTAGCCTATAAGAAGCTTCTAAAGCCATGACATCGTTTTCGTGAATTTTCCAAGCTGTTTAAAGGCACAGTCAACTTAGTGTATGTAAACTTCTGACCCACTGGAATTGTGATACAGTGAATTGTAAGTGAAATAATCTGTCTGTAAACAATTATTGGAAAATTACACAAAGTAGATGTCGTAACCGACTTGCCAAAACTATAGTTTGTTAAGAATACATTTGTGGAGTGGTTGAAAAATGAGTTTAAATGACGCAAACATAAGTGTATTTAAACTTCTGACTTCAACTGTATATATGGTTTTCACAGTAAAAATGGGAAGCTATAGAGTTAGACAGTGATAGAGGGAGTGACAGAGATGGAGAGATGGTGATTTTGAGGAGTTCTCTTGCAGCTTGATTCACACCTGCACACTCTCTGTGGCAGCATGTTCAGCTGGGGTCGTCTGTTGCTCGGCGGGATTATTTGGGAATGATTAATTGCTCTGTCTTGTGAATGGAGCTCTCAAAACAGCGGGATCCTCTGCATATGTAAATACAAGTAGTCTCAGCGCAGCACCGTGGAGCAGGATTAACAAAACGACTTTGCTCTCAGATTCAGACGAATTCACCCATATTTTCTATTACCCCTGACAACCCACAGACGTGAGGGAAATCCAACATATCTTTTATCTCCCTCAATATCCGCTGTACATAAGATACTTAAGTATGTTATGTTTCCCTTACTTATCTTCCATCACTTTTCAGTGTTCAGTGTAAAGAAATCGATACAAATGCATCAATGATTGGATACTTGAATAAGATACAAGGATTTCTCTAATTAGCGCTTATATGATGAGTATGCAAAACACCATAAGGTAACATTTGTAAAGGGGGTTATAATTACATTATTAACCGTTATTTAATCATTTCTAAATGCATTATAAACCACTAATAAATAGTTATATCGCATGGCTCAAAATAGTGCAATAACTAGTCAGTGTTTGCCAAATAGTGAGCAAATATTTATCTCCAGTTATTAAACATTTATAAAAGCACTTACACATTTTTATAAGATTAACCCTTATGCATTATCATGTAACTTCATTTTCAGTAGTTGCACAAAACAATAGTTATTTTCTTACTTTTGGTTGTGATGTGTATTGGTGCTCTGTCCAGGAACAGAAGAGGTTGGTTTTCATGATGTGTGTTGACCCACTGTTGAAACCGTGAAGGCCTGGCCAAGTTTACATCCAGGACATTATTCCATCGTCATTCCACATTCCAACATATTACCCCTTACCAGATTATATCACACACTTATCACTTCTCTGTTATAGTCCAAGTATGGTGAATGCTCTGGTGTGAAATGGTAACCGTAATACCTTTGATTGGTTTAATAGTGGCGGTATCCTCTCACAACGTTTAATGTTTTGATCTTCATACCCACCCACCATTCATTGACTGAACATGTTTATAGTGATGAGTATCCAATACTGCTTTAAGTATGTCTAGGCTCTGAATGAATTCTCAAACATCTATAAATGATTTACCCACATGTAAAGACTCTAGACACCCTCGTCATAGACTGTTCTCTCTGCTACCGCATGGCAAGCGGTACCGGAGCGCCAAGTCGAGGTTCAAAAGGCTTCCTAACAGCTTCTACCCCCAAGTCATAAGACTCCTGAACAGTTCATCAAAGGGCTACCCAGACCCCTATTTTACACTGCTGCTACTATCTGTTTATAATCTATGCATAGTAACTTTAACTCTACCTACATGTCCATATTACCTCGACTAACCGGTGCCCCCGCAAATTGACTCTGTACCGGTACCCCCTGTATATAGCCTTGCTTGTTATTTTATTGCTGCTGTTTAATTATTTGTTACTTTTATTTTCTATCTTCTATTTTTTACTTATCTATATTTTTACTTAACATATTTTTTTTCATCTTAAAGCATTATTGGTTAAAAAGTTCTTAGGGATAGGGGGCAGTATTTTCACGTCCGGATGAAAAGCGTGCCCAAAGTTAACTGCCTTTACTCAGGCCCAGAAGCTAGAATATGCATATATATATAGAAAACACTCTAAAGTTTATAAAACTGTTAAAATAATGTCTGTGAGTGTAACATAACTGATTTGGCAGGCGAAACCCCGAGGACAAACCATACAGGGGAGAAAAAAAATTGAGGTCATAGTATTTCCCAATAGGTTTCTATGGGAAGCCCTATTTAATAGGAACCTGGTTGCGGTTCCTATGGCTTTCACTCGATGTCAACAGACTTTAGAAATTGGTTGATGTTTTTCTTTTGAGAAATAAAGAAGTATGGCTGTTCTTTGTAAGTGTCACTCCATGTGGACTACTGTTTGGTGATTGTGAACTGGAACGCGCTTCAAGTTGTTTGAGTGGCTGCTGCCAACATACTGACTCAACTCCAGCTCCAGCCACTTTAATAATGGAAAAATTGATGTAATCAATTTATCACTAGCCACTTTATATTATATCATTTTTACTTACCCTACGTTACTCATCTCATATGTATATACTGTACGCTATACCATCTACTGCATCTTGCTATCTTGATATAATTAAGTGTATCACGAGCCACTTTAAACAATGCCACTCCATATATTGTTTTCATACCCTACATTACTCATCTCATATGTATATACTGTACTCTATACCATCTACTGCATCTTGCCTATGCCGTTCGGCCATCACTCATTTATATACTTTGATGTACATATTCGTATTCATTCCTTTACACTTGTGTGTGTATAAGGTAGTTGTTGTGAAATTGTTAGGTTATATTACTTGTTAGATATTACTGCATTGTCGGAACTAGAAGCACAAGCATTTCACTACACTTGCATTAACACCTGCTAACCATGTGTATGTGACAAATAACTTTGATTTTGTAGTCATGTTGGAATCGGTGTATTTCTGAATCAAATGTGCCAAATAAATGGACATTTTGGGGATATAAAGAAGGACATTATCGAACAAAAGGACCATTTGTGATGTTTCTGGGACATTTTGGAGTGCCAACAGAAGACTTCAAAGGTAAGGCATTTTTTATATTGTTATTTCTGACTTTTGTGTCGCCACCTGCCTGGTTGAAAATTATTTTCATGTGTTGTATGCGGGGCGCTGTCCTCAGATAATCGCACGGTCTGCTTTTACCCGTAAAGCCTTTTTCTGACACTGCGGCTGGATTAACAAATCAAATAAAATTTATTTATATAGCCCTTCGTACATCAGCTGATATCTCAAAGTGCTGTACAGAAACCTAGCCTAAAACCCCAAACAGCAAGCAATGCAGGTGTAGAAGCACGGTGGCTAGGAAAAACTCCCTAGAAAGGCCAGAACCTAGGAAGAAACCTAGAGAGGAACCAACCAACAAGAAGTTAAGCTTTATTTTGATGTATTACACTTATATTTTCGTGAATCTTGAATATTGATATTTCTGTATTTTGAATTTGGCGCTTTGCAATTTCACTGGATGTTGTCAAATCGATCCCGAATGTCACGCCCTGGTCAAAGTATATTGTGTTTGTCTGTATTTATTTGGTCAGGCCAGGGTGTGACATGGGTTTATTGTGGTGTGTTTTGTCTTGGGGATTTGTTGGGTGTTGGGTGTGTGGCTTAGTGGGGGTATCTAGCATAGTCTATGGCTGTCTGGAGTGGTTCTCAATCAGAGGCAGGTGTTTATCGTTGTCTCTGATTGGGAACCATATTTAGGCAGCCATATTCTTTGAGTATTTCGTGGGTGATTGTTCCTGTCTCTGTGTTTGTGTTCACCAGATAGGCTGTATAAGTTTTCACGTTCGTTCTTTGTTTTGTTTGTTATTTCATGTCTAGTTCATTTAATTAAAGAACATGAATAACCACCACGCTGCATTTTGGTCCGGTTCTCCTTTGACAGACGAGAACCGTTACACCGAAAAAGGGATTGGTATGCGAAGGGATCACTAACAGGTTTTAAGGGCTTGTCAATAAGCATTTCACCCTAAGATCTACTGCATCTATTGTATTCAGCGCATGTGACAAATAACATTTGATTTGATTTAAAAGTACAGCTCATTTTAAAGTGACATACCTATAAACATTTATAACTGAGTTATCAACATTTATAACTGCTAAAAGTATATTTTATTTTAAAGAGGCAATCCACTGACCATTAACAAATGAGTTACCAACATTTCTAAGTGCTGAAAATGTAACGGCGTTCTTCGTTTGTCGAAAGAGAGTCGGACCGAAATGCAGCGTGTTGGTTACTCATGTTTTTAATAGAACAAATGACGATACATGAAATAACAAAAACAACAAACGGAACGTGAAAAACCTATACAGCCTGTCTGGTGAACACTAACACAGAGACAGGAACAATCACCCACGAAATACAAAGTGAAACCCAGGCTACCTAAATACGGTTCCCAATCAGAGACAACGAGAATCACCTGACTCTGATTGAGAACCGCCTCAGGCAGCCAAACCTAAACAACACCCCTACTCAGCCGCAATCCCAAATACTACAAACCCCAATACGAAAATACAATATATAAACCCATGTCACACCCTGGCCTGACCAAATATATAACGAAAACACAAAATACAATGACCAAGGCGTGACAGAAAAGATACGTTTAAAGAAAGTGTAAACCTACTGACCATGTATTATTTTTTATTGAACCTTTATTTAACTAGGCAAGTCAGTTAAGAACAAATTCTTATTTACAATGATGGCCTACCCTGGCGACACAGTGCCAATTGTGCACCGCCCAATCACGGCCAGATGTGATGCACCCTGGATTCGAACCAGGGACTGCAGTGAACCAGGGACTGCAGTGACGCCTTTTGCAACGAGATGCATTGCCTTAGACTGCTGCGCCACTCAAAATATACATAAAAAAAGTGGAAAACTTCTGCTCATTTATTCTGCCCATGAGTTGCAAACATTTATAATGGTATTGAATCTCCTCAAACATGCAATACATAGTAAGAAGAAATGTAATTGAATAGAAGGGTAATATTGAGCCTCGCTATAGTAATTCAAAACAACATAATTTCCCCCCCCCCACCCCTTTTTTTAACATTACAGAATAGAGATTAAATATTTAAAATAAAACATAGGGTCTCAAGGTCACCTTCTTCATCCAAGCATTTCCCATCATGGAGCCTGAGACATGTGAATCTGTGTAAGACAAGTGGCATTTATGACAATTTAGCATAGACACTCTAGCTACACAACTCTACCATTGTCATGATTTCAACCATTTAGGCTTAGCTAGTTATGTTATCCACTACTAGATAATATTAACAGCTAGCTAGTGTTTAGCATTACTTGCAAAACCTAATAGCTAGCTATCACAGATGAAAGGAGTTAGCTAATAGATTAGCTAGTTGGCTAGCTAGATAGTACGTTAGTCTTAAAATTGGAACCATTAGTGTGTTGACAAAGGATTCTAGCAAGCTAACTTACCAGCTACCTAACTAGAGATGGTACCTGAGTTCAAAGGTTAGATAACAAGCTACTGTGCTAATCCAAAAAAGCTAAACAAATTGCATGGAGATTATGTTATTTCGATGTTAGCTAGCTAGCTGTCAGATGCAGTTTGCTAGCCAGCTAGCAAAACTATCTAGCCAGCAAACGTGATCTAATTAGCTAACAAACTATACCATGCCAAAGATTATCTCTCGCTAAATCCTCTAGCAGAATTTCCATCTTCAAAAAGACGTTTTAGATTTTACCTAATGCTAGCTAGCTAGCTAACATTTCCTAGCTAGTAAATAGGACAGAGGTATTATAAAACTTTAGCTAGCAAGCTACATAGCCAGCTAAGCAGTGTGAAATAAATTGCATAAAGAATGAACAACATTTATTTCACGCAATCTCTTCTGTCTGGCATTTGCACATTTCTCATAGCCATGTCCATCCTGATTCTTCACTACGCACTGTCACATGATGTCAGCAGGATTGCCAGGTCTCGCTAAAATTTCTAAATCTGCCAACAAGGTCTGAAAACTAGGCCCCCATGAAAATAAACACAGCAAAAGAGGAGTTGCCACATTTATCCAATAAACCCTTTTCCCCATAACGTTATTGAGCAAATTAATAAGGAATATTGACGTAACCTGCCCTTATTAAACTCATCAGATAATTTTCCATCAATAGATGTTGATTTAACGTGTTTGACTGCTATTATTGGAAATTAAATCCTGTTTGTGCGTTTGCATAACTATAGACAAATCCGACAGGAGTTTAAGTGATCAAAGTTGGAAGCAGCCCAAAAACTGCAACCCGTTACCGAAACATTTTCACCTGCGACATTGCTTTCAAAGTAGCCCAATGGCTCGAAAACTACGACCATGGCAACCCTGGAACTCAGGCGTGTTTCACAGATGGGCAGATCTCACAACGTTGTGGGATTTTCTCTGAAACCATTGAACCACACCAGTAACATGGTTTGAGCTCTTCAGATGAGGCCTTCATTCCTGGAATAAATAAGTGTACCAATAAAATGACATACTGCCTGTAGCTCAGGACCTGAAGCAAGGATATGCATATTCTTGATACCATTTGAAAGGAAACACTTTGAAGTTTGTGGAAATGTGAAGTTAATGTAGGAGAATATAACACATTAGATCAGGTAAAAGATAAAACAAAGAAAAAACATGTTTTTTATCATTGAAATGCAAGAGAAAGGCCATAATGTATTATTCCAGTTTAGGCGCAATTCAGATTTTGGCCACTAGGTTTTAGACTGATCCAATGAAACATTGTTTTTTATTTTAAAATGTTGTATCAAGACTGCCCAATGTGCCTAATTGGTTTATTATTATTATTATTATTATTATATTATCATAACTGTGCACTCTCCTCAAACAATAGCATGGTATTATTTCACTGTAATAGCTACTGTAAATTGGACAGTGCAGTTAGATTAACAAGAATTTAAGCTTTCTGCCAATATCAGATATGTCTATGTCCTGGGAAATGTTCTTGTTACTTACAACCTCATGCTAATCACATCAGCGCGGGGAGGGGACACCGATCCTGTAGCGAATTGTGCAACCATTGAAAATAAGGTTGCATGATGATACATAAGGGTTCAATATTATATGCATGTGTAAGTGCATTTATAAATGGTTAATAGCTGGAGGTAAAGAGTTGCTCACTATTTGGCAAGCAGTGACTGGCTATCGCACTATTTTGACCCATTTGTTATAACCCATTAATTAATGGTTGATTGTCATGCATAGGTGTAATAGGTGGCAGGGAAGTCAGGCGCAGGAGAGTAAAATGGAGTGTAAAATGGAGTCTTTTAATAAAGTTCACGGAGTATGCGCCATAACACTAAATGTACATAAACAAACATGGGTACGAGGACCCGACGCGCACCTATACAACAATCACACTACACTGACAATAAAACAATCTCTGACAAAGACATGAGGGGAAACAGAGGGTTAAATACACAACAGGTAATGAATGGGATTGAAATCAGGTGTGTGGGAAGAAAAGACAAAACCAATGGACAATGAAAAAAGGATCAATGATGGCTAGAAGACCGGTGACGTCGAACGCCGATCACCGCCCGAACAAGGAGAGGCAACGACTTCGGTAGAAGTCGTGACATTGACATTACATTTAAAATGATTAAATAATCGTTAATAACGTAATTACCAATCCTTTATAAACCCTTTACAAATGGAACCTTATTGTAAAATGTTACCACACTTTTGCAATGAGCCAACGGGATTTTATCACAGGCTTTTATCAGGTGTAAGAAAGACTGATCCATTGTTTGCAGTGTTGTAGTGTTCTAGTCCAGGACTCTGACGTTCTAGACTCAAGTCACGATTTTTCTGACTCATGACTCGACTTGGACTCAACCAATGATGATTTTGTCAGAAAGTCTCTCTCCCTTGCTTAATTTAACATGCTAAGTACAATAGCTCACTGAATAAACTGGCTTTCCTGACTAACATACAAGACTATACAATAATTTGCTTTTTAGTGTAGGTTCAAAGATTGTTAGAATGCAGCTTTTAGCACATCAAGGGACTCGAGTATAAAGGACTTGGACTCGGACCCGAACGTTAGGGACTCCAGTTGGACTCAAGGTTAAGTGACTTGACTAAATCCCTGATTGTGGTCTTTGTAAATCAAATCTTTACATTTCCTGAAACAGTTTCAGGCGGCGAGGCCATAGCGTGCAAAGCTCATAATGTGCTAGCGGCAGCAGTTCGAATCCAGACCTGTTTTTGTTTTGTAACCTTACCTAACCCTTACCTTGACCACTTGCTAGCAGGCCTAAACATAACTGTACACTAAACCTAAACCTAACCTAACCTAACCTAACCCCTAACCATAACCCCTCCCTATCGTGCTTAAACCTGCCATACTAATTACCCTAACCCATAATGTATTTTTTTCCCACCATTCAGTGTTGTTTTGTTCAAGGGAAGTGTCACTATATGTTTGCTACTGAAAATTTGCAATTTTCATTATAACCATGCATATCTTTGGACTAATAGAGGAGATAACTATGCCATTATACATTTTTATTCAGAATCTTAATTAAAGTCGTAAGTAATGACTATAGTATACTGTACAATTATAGTGTCTACCATGATCTTTGCATACGGAGTCCACGTCTTCCATAAGTATGAATTAAGGGATTTCTTTATTCCCACAATAGCCCATGAATTTCTCCTCTATGTTTCCTTTGGGTGGGGTTATATCCTTCCTGTTTGGCCCTGTCCGGGGGGTATCATCGGATGGGGTCACAGTGTCTCCTGACCCCTCCTGTCTCAGCCTCCAGTATTTATGCTGCTGTAGTTTATGTGTCGGGGGGCTAGTGTCAGTTTGTTATATCTGGAGTATTTCTCCTGTCTTATCCAGTGTCCTATGTGAAGTTAAGTATGCTCTCTCTAATTCTCTCTTTCTCTCTTTCTTTCTCTCTCTCGGAGGACCTGAGCCCTAGGACCATGCCTCGGGACTACCTGGCATGATGACTCCTTGCTGTCCCCAGTCCACCTGGCCTTGCTGCTGCTCCAGTTTCAACTGTTCTGCATGTGATTATTATTATTTGACCATGCTGGTCATGTATGAACATTTGAACATCTTGGCCATGTTCTGTTATAATCTCCACCCGGCACAGCCAGTAGAGGACTGGCCACCCCTCATAGCCTGGTTTCTCTCTTGGTTTCTTCCTAGGTTTTGGCCTTTCTAGGGAGTTTTTCCTAGCCACCGTGCTTCTACACTTGCTGTTTGGGGTTTTAGACTGGGTGTCTAGTACAGCACTTTGAGATATCAGCTGATGTTCGAAGGGCTATATAAATAAATTTGATTTGATTTGGGATCCACATCACTCCAACAATTATTCACTTTGACCAAATGTCACCAATTTCATTTTAAAGGTTTACCTGAACCACTGGGAAATAGTTTTTTATTTATTCAGCACACTCTTTTGCTCTTACATTGTTAGTAAACATGAATTAGGATATCAAATATGTTTCTTCACAGTACAGGAATTTTAGGATGATAAGATTTCCTTCGAGGTGTTCATTACAGAGCTACAGTACACTTTTGCCTTTCTCCGTGACCTTTTCAAAATCCCTCAAAGTACAGATACCTCCCAATAGTAGGAGATACCAACTATCTTTTTTCTGTTTTTGTTTTTTTATTCTTCCTTGTCTTTTCTTCTGATATCTATACATCTTCTTGGCATTTGGAGAAGTCAATCATGTGTTGAACATCCTATCCACCAACGTGAAAGTGATTTGTTGATGTGGGAAAATGGCTGTGTGTTCTCTTTCCTATAACAGTCAGTCAATGCACTATGAACATTAAGCATTCATTCATAAAATATGGCGATGGCAAAGAGTCGTTTTGAAAAAGCATGAAAAGACATGGACTTTGATAAAAAACTAACTTGATTCATTAGCTACGGTATGGGTTGACAGCATAATATGGTGGCAACATGCTTTGCCTATAACTTTTCTAATCATACAGAGCTGTGAAAAAGTATTTGCCCTCTTTCTGAACCATGTCGTCCAAAAAGTTGACTAAAGTTTGCCAAAAAGCACCTGGAATCAACAGGATGACCATAAAGACTCTTGGAAGAATGTTCTATGGACAGATAATTAAAAAGTATAATTTTTTTGGACAACATGAGTCCCGTTATGCCTGGCGAAATCCAAACACTGAATTCCACAGTAAGAACCTCACACCAAAGGTCAAGCATGGTGTTGGTAGTGTGATGGTTTGAGGATGCTTTGCTGCCCCAGGACCTGGACACTTGCCTTAATAGGAGGAATCATGAATTCTGCACTGTATCAGGGTATTACACAGGAGAAGGTTAGGCCATCCGTCTGTGAGCTGAATCTGAAGCACAACTGGGTCACGCAGAAAGACAATGGTCCAAAACACACAAAGTATACATGAAAATGGCTAAAAAGGAACACATTTGACGTTGTGAAGATCTGATAACATTTAGTATAAAAAATATGCAAAAATGTAGAAAATCTGAAAGGGGGTAAATTGTTTTTCACGGCACTGTGCATGACTGATTGATTGGTATGATTTATTTAAGTGCCATGTACCTACCGGGACCCAGCCCACATGGGCTTATAAGACACTACTAATCACAGTACCATTTTAATGTAGTCAAAACAAAATAACATTTGACAAACGATACGCATGCAATAATCATGGCAAGTACAGCTACCATCTAGTCACACCACACAAGCAATACATTTCATACATTTACATTTACATTTACATTTAAGTCATTTAGCAGACGCTCTTATCCAGAGCGACTTACAAATTGGTGAATTCACCGTCTGACATCAGTGGAACAGCTACTTTACAATAGTGCATCTAAATCATTTAAGGGGGGGTGAGAAGGATTGCTTTATCCTATCCTAGGTATTCCTTGAAGAGGTGGGGTTTCAGGTGTCTCCGGAAGGTGGTGATTGACTCCGCTGTCCTGGCGTCGTGAGGGAGTTTGTTCCACCATTGGGGGCCAGAGCAGCGAACAGTTTTGACTGGGCTGAGCGGGAACTGTACTTCCTCAGTGGTAGGGAGGCGAGCAGGCCAGAGGTGGATGAACGCAGTGCCCTTGTTTGGGTGTAGGGCCTGATCAGAGCCTGGAGGTACTGCGGTGCCGTTCCCCTCACAGCTCCATAGGCAAGCACCATGGTCTTGTAGCGGATGCGAGCTTCAACTGGAAGCCAGTGGAGAGAGCGTAGGAGCGGAGTGACGTGAGAGAACTTGGGAAGGTTGAACACCAGACGGGCTGCGGCGTTCTGGATGAGTTGTAGGGGTTTAATGGCACAGGCAGGGAGCCCAGCCAACAGCGAGTTGCAGTAATCCAGACGGGAGATGACAAGTGCCTGGATTAGGACCTGCGCCGCTTCCTGTGTGAGGCAGGGGCGTACTCTGCGGATGTTGTAGAGCATGAACCTACAGGAACGGGCCACCGCCTTGATGTTAGTTGAGAACGACAGGGTGTTGTCCAGGATCACGCCAAGGTTCTTAGCGCTCTGGGAGGAGGAAACAATGGAGTTGTCAACCGTGATGGCGAGATCATGGAACGGGCAGTCCTTCCCCGGGAGGAAGAGCAGCTCCGTCTTGCCGAGGTTCAGCTTGAGGTGGTGATCCGTCATCCACACTGATATGTCTGCCAGACATGCAGAGATGCATTCGCCACCTGGTCAACAGAAGGGGAAAGGAGAAGATTAATTGTGTGTCGTCTGCATAGCAATGATAGGAGAGACCATGTGAGGTTATGACAGAGCCAAGTGACTTGGTGTATAGCGAGAATAGGAGAGGGCCTAGAACAGAGCCCTGGGGGACACCAGTGGTGAGAGCTCGTGGCGAGGAGACAGATTCTCGCCACGCCACCTGGTAGGAGCGACCTGTCAGGTAGGACGCAATCCAAGCGTGGGCCGCACCGGAGATGCCCAACTCGGAGAGGGTGGAGAGGAGGATCTGATGGTTCACAGTGTCGAAGGCAGCCGATAGGTCTAGAAGGATGAGAGCAGAGGAGAGAGAGTTAGCTTTAGCAGTGCGGAGCGCCTCCGTGATACAGAGAAGAGCAGTCTCAGTTGAATGACTAGTCTTGAAACCTGACTGATTTGGATCAAGAAGGTCATTCTGAGAGATAGCGGGAGAGCTGGCCAAGGACGGCACGTTCAAGAGTTTTGGAGAGAAAAGAAAGAAGGGATACTGGTCTGTAGTTGTTGACATCGGAGGGATCGAGTGTAGGTTTTTTCAGAAGGGGTGCAACTCTCGCTCTCTTGAAGACGGAAGGGACGTAGCCAGCGGTCAGAGATGAGTTGATGAGCGAGGTGAGGTAAGGGAGAAGGTCTCCGGAAATGGTCTGGAGAAGAGAGGAGGGGATAGGGTCAAGCGGGCAGGTTGTTGGGCGGCCGGCCGTCACAAGAAGCGAGATTTCATCTGGAGAGAGAGGGGAGAAAGAGGTCAGAGCACAGGGTAGGGCAGTGTGAGCAGAACCAGCGGTGTCGTTTGACTTAGCAAACGAGGATCGGATGTCGTCGACCTTCTTTTCAAAATGGTTGACGAAGTCATCTGCAGAGAGGGAGGAGGGGGGGGAGGATTCAGGAGGGAGGAGAAGGTGGCAAAGAGCTTCCTAGGGTTAGAGGCAGATGCTTGGAATTTAGAGTGGAAGAAAGTGGCTTTAGCAGCAGAGACAGAGGAGGAAAATGTAGAGAGGAGGGAGTGAAAGGATGCCAGGTCCGCAGGAGGCAGTTTTCCTCCATTTCCGCTCGGCTGCCCGGAGCACTGTTCTGTGAGCTCGCAATGAGTCGTCGAGCCACGGAGCGGGGAGGGGAGGACCGAGCCGGCCTGGAGGATAGGGGACATAGAGAGTCAAAGGATGCAGAAAGGGAAGAGAGGAGGGTTGAGGAGGCAGAATCAGGAGATAGGTTGGAGAAGGTATGAGCAGAGGGAAGAGATGATAGGATGGAAGAGAAGAGAGTAGCGGGGGAGAGAGAGCGAAGGTTGGGACGGCGCGATACCATCAGTAGGGGCAGTGTGGGAAGTGTTGGATGAGAGCGAGATGGAAAAGGATACAAGGTAGTGGTCGGAGACTTGGAGGGGAGTTGCAATGAGGTTAGTGGAAGAACAGCATCTAGTAAAGATGAGGTCGATCGTATTGCCTGCCTTGTGAGTAGGGGGGGAAGGTGAGAGAGTGAGGTCAAAAGAGGAGAGGAGTGGAAAGAAGGAGGCAGAGAGGAATGAGTCAAAGGTAGACGTGGGGAGGTTAAAGTCACCCAGGACTGTGAGAGGTGAGCCGTCCTCAGGAAAGGAGCTTATCAAGGCATCAAGCTCATTGATGAACTCTCCGAGGGAACCTGGAGGGCGATAAATGATAAGGATGTTAAGCTTGAAAGGGCTGGTAACTGTGACAGCATGGAATTCAAAGGAGGCGATAGACAGATGGGTAAGGGGAGAAAGAGAGAATGACCACTTGGGAGAGATGAGGATCCCGGTGCCACCACCCCGCTGACCAGAAGCTCTCGGGGTGTGCGAGAACACGTGGGCGGACGAAGAGAGAGCAGTAGGAGTAGCAGTGTTGTCTGTGGTGATCCATGTTTCCGTCAGTGCCAAGAAGTCGAGGGACTGGAGGGAGGCATAGGCTGAGATGAACTCTGCCTTGTTGGCCGCAGATCGGCAGTTCCAGAGGCTACCGGAGACCTGGAACTCCACGTGGGTCGTGCGCGCTGGGACCACCAGATTAGGGTGGCCGCGGCCACGCGGTGTGGAGCGTTTGTATGGTCTGTGCAGAGAGGAGAGAACAGGGATAGATAGACACATAGTTGACAGGCTACAGAAGAGGCTACGCTAATGCAAAGGAGATTGGAATGACAAGTGGACTACACTTATCGAATGTTCAGAACGTTCTTACGTAGCAAGAATCTTATTGACTAAAATGATTGAAATGATACAGTACTGCTGGAGTAGGCTAGCTGGCAGTGGCTACGTTGTTGACACTACACTAATCAAGTCGTTCCGTCGAGTGTAATAGTTTCTACAGTGCTGCTATTCGGGGGCTAGCTGGCTAGCTAGCAGTGTTGATTACGTAACGTTACGTTAAAAGAACGACAATAGCTGGCTAGCTAACCTAGAGAATCGCTCCAGACTACACAATTGTCTTAGATACAAAGACGACTATGTAGCTAGCTAGCTACGATCAAACAAATCAAACCGTTGTACTGTAATGAAGTGAAATGAAAATGTGATACTACCTGTGGAGCGAGGCGGAATGTTGACCGGGTTGTTGAAGTTCAATTCGGAAGACGTTGGCTAGCTGTTGGCTAGCTAGCTAGCTAGCAGTGACTCCTACGTTAAGGACGACAAATAGCTGGCTAGCTAACCTCGGTAAATTAAGATAATCACTCTAAGTCTACACACTCTAAACTACATATTGAGAATTATTTGTTAACCTCATGAAATAAGCAGTTACATGTATGTACATACACATACTGTACATGTGTTAGAAGTTATCTTTAAGCAGTCATTAGTAATGCTCCCCAATTTATTTTTACCCCTTATTATTGATATCCAGCCTCATGTTAACTTGCTCAGTCCATGTAAATCCTAGGTAGTTACCTTCTCTCTAGAGTGTCCCCACTTCAGCTGTTTGCCGCTTAATGCATTATGTTCCCACAGTTCCATCTCTCATACAATGGTTCACCCCAGGTGCCTGGACCAAATGCATCATTTAAAAAGTCCTTAATCTGCAATGGCATTCCCATTTGGTCGCCAGTAGACAGCATTTTATAGTGGCAGCTTTCCTCAACAAAGGTCAATAGCCTCTTTTTTTTACTAGAAATGATACAGCAGCAACTTGTTTCTGTGAGGTCCAGGTAACACTGCTCCATTTGGGATTTACTATTCTCTGTACAGCTCTATAAACTACACTGAATGTACAAAACATTAAGAACACCTGCTCTTTCCATGACATAGACTGACCAGGTGAATCCAGGTGAAAGCTGGGATTACTTCTTGATGTCACTTGTTAAATCCACTTCAATCACTGTAGATAAAGGGGAGGAGGTAGGTTAAACAATGATTTTTAAGATAATTGAGACATGGATTGTGTGTGTGTGCCATTGAGAGTGAATGGGCAAGACATAATATTTAAGTGCCTTTGAACAGGGTTTGGTAGTAGGTGCCAGGAGCATCCGTTTGTGTCAAGAACTGCAGGGCTACTGTGTTTTTCACACTCAACAGTTTCCCGTTTGTATTAAGTATGGTCCACCACCCACAGGACATCCAGCCAACTTGACACAACTGTGGGAAGCATTGGAGTTAACATGGGCCAGCTTCCCTGTGGAACGCTTTCAACACATTGTAGAGTCCATGCCTTGACAAACTGATGCTGTTCTGAGGGAAAATGGGGGGGGCAACTCAATATTAGGAAGGTGTTCTTAATGTTTGTACACTCAGTGTGTAAGTTACACTTACTGTGTGATATTCAAAATAGCATAAGTATATATGTGACAAAACTTATCTATGTGTATCTATTTTCACAAAGTGTGTGTTTGCCTGCAACATCATGTGTGCCACTACACTTGGTGAGAAGGATGTGTCCTCGGAGTAGAATGTGCAAATCAAATATACCTCTTGATTTTCTGAAGCACATAGCCACTCCTCAAACTATGAGTGGTATGGTCAAGTCAGGCTTAGTGACATCATTGTGCAAGATGCAGACGGTTACAGTTGGCTCCAGACATGCCTAAAGCTATTCCACCCAAACATAAGTTGTTGCCTATAAATCTGGAGGGACTCCTGGCCCTCTGGGAACATTGTGCTGGGCAGCATTGAAAGGACATCTGATGACACAAACTCCATCACTGAGAGAATAATAAAGACATCACCCCGCAACAAGCCAGTGATGAAGTGGTTCTGGACACAGGCGAAAATTAAGACTCTGTTAAAAGGTCCCAGGCTCCTAGCCGGACAACCATTTTCTTTGATATTTATCATCCCTCCATACCATTGGCTATTACGTGTGAACTCGCTGTCTCATGGCAGGCCAGGAATTTATTGTTGCTCCATTATTAGGGGATTGCAGCAAAAGAAGGGGAAGCACTATGGTTTTCTGAGGATGTTACGATCGCCTCCTAGATTATGCCACTTGACAGGTTTGTCATCCCTGTGCACTGTAGAGTGCTCTGATATCATTAGCTTCATTGCTCCTAATGTGTCTGCTCCCCTCAGCAGGAAGACAGGTCATATATTGTGCAAATAGGTGGACAAGAGCCAAGAGCCAGAGATTACGGAATATGGGGCTCTCTCTTTGCATTGCTAAGTAAGCATACAGACAATGGTAGGTACAGTGTTTAGTGTATATTTTGCATGGGCTTTGTTCAAGATAACAATGGCAAATGACAATGTAATTACGGTAATAATACAGTAACAATTTGGAAAATGTAGTAATAATAACAATACATTGTGTTTATTTAGCCCTTTTCATTACAATGTTGTCTCAAAGCTTTAAATATGTCAAAATAAACATAATAATAATAATAATAATACAATTAAAATTAAAACAACACACATTTAGAATCAAGGCAGGTATTAGCAATGGTAGGCTAGATGCAAAAATACTTAGGACTATTAGAAAGATAGTCTGTAGAAATATGTTTAAAGGCCTTGCCGTTTTAAAAGCTCCGATTGAAGGAAAATAAACAGTCCTTGAGAGCATTCCATAGGCGAGGGGCGAGGGAGCAGAAGGCTCAGTCCCCCATAGTACGGAGACGTGTACTGTATGTATGAGTACTTCATAACTCCTTACGTGAAAAAGCTTCTCATGTTTTGTGTTTCCTTTTCTAAAATGAATCATGTTGCTAACTTGAATTAGTATTTCTTCTGATGGGAGACAACAGGTTAACTGGTTTGAAATGTTTCCACTTAACTGACTGCACGTTGCTGCGAGGTCTTGTCAAAAACAAGTATCTGACCTTCAGTAACTTCCTATTTTCACATTTAAATCAGTCTGTGTTTCTGCCATGAACCCTGCCAGAGTGCTAAGAGCTAATGGCATCTTCTCAATTCATGCCAACTCCCATTGCCCTGCTCTGAAAGATACAAACTACATCTAAGTTAGCTAACAGTCAGCAACCCCAAGACCACAGACGGTTTGCTTTGGGACATTATGAGGGAGGATGTAACACATCACCATTAAATTGTAGGCATAATATGAGTTGTTGTAACAGTAGTGCAAACAGCATGAGGATGCATCTGCTGCAGCAGTTTCTGTATTACAGTACACAAAGTTAGGCATGGTGATATCCCCACATAAACCTCTCAGCACCTACGGTATGTGAAATTTGGAAATTCCAACCATGTCATTGCTGGTCCCATTGCTGGTAAATGGATGTGAAATAATTCAGTTCAGGGGATGATTTGTGAGTTCAGAACATAGGGACGTGATGGCTCTGAGAGCTCAGCTGCATAAAATGGGTCAAGTAGTCATTATGTAATGAGCCATGCGAAATTAGTTCAGGTTTCCTGTGTCAGAACAGCAACTCAGTGAAGAATCCAGAGTGTATTATGGCTGACCTTCAGCACAATGTTTCAGGTGCCTTCAGATAATATCACAGGTGTGTTTTAAACACTGAATAGTCACCTGCATAAGTTCACTAAAACACCAACAGTCCAAGAATAACATGACCAGAATGGAACAGTAATTACTCGTTACACTGTTCAGTTTGTAACTGAGGTTTGTATCTTCTACATAAAGCTTTACTACATTCACAGGTCACTACCATACCCCCCACGCCCCTTCTCTAGTGAATCTGCTGGCATTATTCTGTGAAGCTGATGGAAAGTCCAAGATAAGGATCCGCTGAAGCGAGGAGAAACGGCTGTTGAGAATCTGTTGAGGGAAATCAAACCAATTGAGGAAGTTGCTATTTTTCTGGGTCCAACGTGAGTTATAGGCAAAGACAGGGGGTGTATATTTTTGTTAGGATGGAGAAGGGAGTTGAAACGAGCGAATATTGCAGAAAGAGCGGCGCTCACATTCAGCCAAAGACAAAAGCTGGAAATGAAATAACTTCCTTTCCTCAGGAAAACACAGCAGCTCCTGACAGAATAATAGCAGTTGAGGAGAGGGAGAGAGTCCGGCAGCGTTAGCCCACAAACACAGGAAACTGTCCAGCCGCCTGCCTGACTTGTTAAAAGCTAACGGACACACGCACTCCCAAACAGGCGGAGAGACTCAAACACATTCACGCTGTCATGCATACTCCCAACAGTACATAGGAATTCTATAACAGTTGGTCAAGAGACCTACGGCCATCATGGATCAGGCACCTATACCTTTAAATATGAAAACAGCAATGAATCCTTGATTTTCTGCAACAAAATGGTTAGTGTAACCATTATCTGTGGACTGAAGTGGGGAGTAAACATCATTTCGAAGTGTCTTTCATTCATAGAGAAAATAGTCGTTTGCTTGGACAACCAATAACTGCCATTTTCTTACACTAGGCTATTTTTTGTTAACCTTTCCTCTCACTGGTAAGGTCAGGGCCTCCAGAGTAGGGTCCCTATTAGGCAAATAAGGACTGATAAATCTTTGGCACTTTATCTTTAATGAGGAATCAGCCGAGTGGTGTTAATTAAGAAAGGTTAACCAAGATGTGAGTTGTTATCGCACCCATATATTAATAGGATAATTTCTCTTCATTGCTTTAGCCTTGGTGACGTAATGCTTTAGCCTTGGTGCTCCCGAGTGGCGCAGCGGTCAAAGGCATTGCATTTCAGTGCAAGATGTGTCACTACAGTCCCTGGTTCGAATCCAAGCTGAATCACATCTGGCCGTGATTGGGGAGTCCCATAGGGCGGTGCACAATTGGCCCAGCGTCGACTTAGATACATCACAGTTTATATCAATAGGTCAGTGAATTATCATCTTAAACATCATGGTAACCGGTGTATGTTAATCACTGTGTTAACATTAGCATATTGATTGTATCATTCTACTGTACAATGGACATATTTAAAAACAAATATTCAGCCATTAGTTTATTGACTGCCTGTTCATTTTTATGAAGCTGTTAACAAGGTTAAGATGATCACTTAAAGCCTAATGTGATTTAGTCAAGAGCTGGTATTCAGAATCAATAGCTCTGTTACAGAGTGATAAGGTTTTTCAATACGTGTCTGTTTGTGTGTTGAGTGGAACGAGGTAGGGGATGCTCGGTCTTCTTCAGATGCAGTCTTTAAAAGCTGTTTTCAATCAAGTAAATTATGTTTTCCTTGTAATATGTTAATGCAGCCCAATATATCAGTTTAGTAAAACTTAATTGCCATATGTTTGCTAGTCCTAAAGGATGATGTACTTGATGTTTATAAATGGGATTATTAAAATGACCTGACTAAATTACCGAAGACTCTATTTCCAACGGCATATACAATAATTAGCTTTTCTATTAATTTGCTAAACTTAATGCCCGCACTGTAGACTTGACCAAGTATTGAAACATATCTCAAGTAAAACATCTATCATGCTTCATATTGACTGCCACTGTCTATTGCAATTAGGAGTACGACACAACATTAATTGTAGTACGTAGGTCACTATAATGTTAGCTAGCTAACATATTGTAGTAGGCTGGTGTTTATTGAAAAACTATATCTGTAAGTTATTGAAGTTACTTTCGTAAAGGTTAGCAACATTTATTTAAATCTAAATTATGTTGTCAACAGAACTTTTACAATTTTCAATAGCTATTTACAGAGTTCTTAGCATACACTATAAAGCAACTCATAGGTGCAGATGAGGGTTTACATGTACATTACTGATAAAGGATGTCACCCAACAACTATTTTATAATATAGTTTATCAATGTCTCTATGGGATACATCGTTTGTTTTCCCTGAGTGTTGGCTGTGCCTTTGGCAATTTTGATATTGACTGTATCTATAAGTCAAATATACACAACAAGGGTAACATCATGAAAAAGAAGAAGTAAGTAGTTCAGATCTTGGGAAAAGTCAAAAGGTCCAGGTAATCTTTTGCAATGTTTGGGGCCCATGAGGATAATTTTAGTTACTCTATCTTTACATCTCTTCCCTGTTTATTATTTTAAACTGTGCAGGGAGGTATAACTGAAGAGTTAATAGTCTCTGATGCTAAAGCTTGACCTGTGTGGGTTATCATCTCCTATACTTAGTTTCCCTCTTCCCGTGAATCAATTGTCTGGTAATCTTTTACTCCAGGTTACAATTCTGAGAAACAATATCCATTACAGAAAGGTCATTAAATTCTGACCCAGAATGCTTTTTCTCATATGAAGAAAAAAGGGTTAGTAGACACTATTCAAATAGGTACAATTTAATGTTTAGCTTATTGTACATCATTTGTATCAATGTGTTACTGGATTTTGGATTAGAAAAACTCAACTATGTACTATGTACTAACTAACTGTGTTATCTATAACTAAACCAAGCAGACTAATAGGTAAGGGTAATCCATTTTAGCTTGTAGGCTTGATTAAAAATAAAAATGTATAAATATGAGCAGCACCCTTTTCTACATCCCGCTCACCCCACTTGACAAAATCCATCATGTATTTATTTATAGTGCGTTTTGCTTTGGGGCCTCAATCACAAATGCTCGGCTGACAACACTGATTAATGCACAATTCTGAAGACATATGATTTTATTATCTTAATAGTCAGCAGTTAACAATTAAAAGTGCCCCATTCACCATACCATTCCTCCTTTAAGACAATTAACATGTATTGTAAATATTCATTTTTGTATTATAGGGTGTGTATTTTCTCAGAACACATATAGATAACTGCCAAAATAAAGGAAACGCCAACATAAAGTGTCTTAGTAGGGCGTTAGTCCACCACAAGCCGCCTGAACAGCTTCAATGTGCCTTGGCATAGATTCTACAAGTGTCTGGAAGCTTATTGGAGGGATGGGACACGATTCCTCCATGGGAAATTCCATAATTTGGTGTTTTATTGATGGTGGTGGAAAACATTGTGTCAGGCACTGCTCCAGAATCTCCCATAAGTGTTCAATTGGGTTGAGATCTGGTGAATGAAACACACACACACACCCTCTTCTCCTTTGAGACCCCTTTTTCAAAGTCACTGAGATCTCTTCTTTTAGCCATGGTAGACAACATAATGGGCAACTGGACATTTTTATACATGACCCTAAGCATGATGGGATGTTAAATGCTTAATTGATTCATTTACTCAAGTGTTTCCATTATGAAGGCAGTTACCTGTAGTTTTCGGGCAACATTGGACAGACAGAAATGTTCTAGTCTAAACAGAGATTTCCTTTTGAATCTGAGTGACCATACCTATGACAATAGTTTTGAATGACCATGTCTTTGTCTTGTGTATCCTTCTACTCAGTAATTGTAACAGCAGGGTAGTGGGTTTGATTCCGAGGACCACCCATACGTAAAATGTGTGCACGTATGACTGTAAGTCACTTTGAATAAAAGTGTCCGCTAAATGGCATGTTGTTATTATTATTATTATTATATTTCTTACTCTCATCACTTTTATTCAACCTGTTAGCTGGAATACCAAGTCTCTTTACATCACATATACTGTACAATGATAAGCTGTTAACAAGGTTAAGATGATCACTTAAAGCCTAACGTGATCCATTAACTCATGGATGCCAGGGTTCAAATTCGGGGCAAGTCATACACATATAATCTTCCCTTTTGGAAATCACGTTGAAAGACTTCGTGTGTGCCAGCTACCTATATATACCCAATAGCTACTTGTAAAGCTTCTACTGATTGATTTGTAATGTTTATTAAAGGTACACTATGCAGAAATCACTCCGCCCTTTCCTGGTTGCTAAATGTCTAATAGTTAGCCTAATTTCGATTTATGTGACAAAAGACAAAAACATGTAAGTATAGTGTAAAGAATCATTGTACCATCTAAACAGCTGTGAAATATCTGTATGTTTTCTGTAGAACAGTCGAGTGCAAGATATACATTTTTTATATCAGCAAAGCGTGCTGTTAGAACCCAATCAGATAACACAATGTAATGAAAATAGTTTTTTCCTTGAAACCAAGGAAGGTGAAAAACAGTTGCATTCTCCTCACTTAACTGAGACACAAGTGACAATTTATTATCTTATAAACCAGTAACAAACATCTAAAATGTCATATTAAACCTTTTTCGGTAAAGATTCCTTAAACAGGGAAGCCTCTTGTGGTTCCTCATGAAACCAGGAAATGTTTTATTATTCTGCTATTCAATGAACTTGAATGAATAACAAGGCAAAGACACTGTTTAACCATGTAACAGAAATGTAAGTGCATTTTATGAAATGACTTAGAATCCACGTAAAAAATTGATGAGCTATTACTGATAAAGTACATGCACACTGTATTCAATTTTTTTTAATTATATCTGAATTCACATAATTGTATCTATCACATTCAGAGGAAAATGCAGGGGAACATATATTATGTAGATGTTTTCTTTGTTGTAATTGGAAATTGCACTTGGAATGCTCTGATTATTCGAACTGTGGCAAAGTTTGTACCATTTATTTCCAATGTCAATAACACAGAAAGGTAGACTAAACAGGCGAATGAAAGGCGTACCTAGTACACTAGACATTTCTATTAAGTGTACATTGAGAAAGATAAGCCAAATGATCAAGTGAGCATTGGTTAATTGATCATTTATTTGGAACCAGTTCTCCTTTGTAAAGAAATATTAAATCAGCCAAATACCAATGCATGTAACAAGAGGTATGCATAATGAAGTCAACTATCTGAGTCAGTTCAACATTCTCTCTGAGTACATTAGCACAGGTACACTGTACTGTATAGCTAAAAATCACCATAAAGCCAAAAGTTCAATTGCTATTTTGGTAATACCCTGGAGCCCATTAGATGCTCTTGATGTTCACTTTCTCATTGTAGGTCAGGGCATCCAATTAGCCCTTATAAAGACATTTGGTTCAATCAGCCCCTGCTTATCCTCACAGACATTATGTTTACATATGACTGTTTTACTTTTGAATAACCTGCTTTGATTGGTTGCTTTCTTGTTTCAACTTTTGTTTCCTTGTGAGTGTATCGTAGGGTTACCAAATACCTGGGGGTGATGCTGCTGCTAATTTAGAGCCAATGTGAATGGCAAATGAATATGTCCTACCTTGATTTGAAAGAAGTGGACATGTTATTTACAATATTCATTGTCAATCCGTTCTTTCTTAACTAAGAATTAATTAAATGTTTTGATGGTTCACAAAAAAGACAGCCAGGGACATATAAGCATCCGTTGACTTAAATGGCCTTAGGGAAGATGTTTTATTCTGTGATTGTTGTTATTCTGCTCATATTTTATTTGTTTCCCATTAGTGTATGTTGACTACAACATCATATAATTTCTGAGCTACCACATTCTGATTATCAAGAGTTGCTGCTTTGAATGCATCCAAGAAAGGATCAATATTAACCATACATGATCAGTTGAACTCCTGGTATCATACCACCCAGACATTACAAAGATCCATCCTTCCTAAATGAGCAGCTGGAGAAGAAGGAAACTGGTGATTTTAAAACTTAAACTAAGTTCAGTAGAGATTATAGCGGAATTGTTATAGCGCATGGAATTTGTGGTCAGGTGGACTGTGTTATAGTGTCAGTTGACTTAAGGTCACATGAGAACACATTTGTCTGTCAGCTATACCGACCATTCTAACTATCTGAATAATATTCTATGACAGACGTTATAATGTCTTACATAGCTGTTATGAAGGCTGTATGAATGCAGGAAAATTGTACATACAGTATGTTTTCATAGGTTAACAGCACTTCCCAAACAGTAATACTTTGCTTAACCCTTTGTGGACTGCATCATAGCCAAGGTCCTCAGAGATGTCAACTTAATGAATATGGATTTAAGCCTCTGCATGTTTCCCTCTCCTCTCATCCTCTTTTTTTGTCTTCTTAAGCCAGAGACACATCCCCATGCCCAGCCCGTTGCTTTTATTAAATGATCTTCAATAAAAAAGCTCAGAAAGGATTTATTAGGTACTCAACACTGACGTTTAGTATTTCCCCCAGTTATTAACTGAAAATCAATAGAAAGCAAAGAAAATGGAAGTCATACAAGTGTTGTCGCCCTGATATTATGTCGGCTGTCAGGTTAGATTCATGACAGGGCCCCAGCGCTTGCAAGGTGGACTTTCTGCTTACATTGCAGGACCTAAAGTGGAAGTTCTACATTAGAGTAAGACAGCGGTCAGATACATTTCCAGGCCCTTTCACTCATCTATCTTACAACAGCCCGAGTGGAGTGAGAAAGGATGCTGATATACCCTGATAGAAATGTCTGTTTCTCCACACCCATAGTTGAATTTCTTTTTTATTTTGTTCTACAGACTTCTTTAATACTGCCAAGGAGCCTTTACCTTGAAATTTAAACTGTTATGGCCTCTACACTGAACCACGCTTTCCGTTTAAACGAGAATCATTATTTCTATGCATTTTTATCATCATCAACTGATCTCCAATAAAAATTAGTTCATCAAATTCAACTGATTACAAGCATATGCTTGACTGTGTAAAAAACAGGTTTGACCTCAAGGTACATGTACTGTATATCAATGTCTCGTCAGCTCTAATTTGTAAGACTCGGTTGAAAGATGTGGCATTTTTGACAAACATCCACTGTTGTATAGTTTTTACCTTACAGGAGTTTAATTTGTAATGCAAATAACATACACTTTTAATGGCACCAATGGAAACAAACAGTATGCAGAGAGACCCGTGCTTCAACCCTGTTCAGTGTTCCTCAGGCAGAACATACTTTCTCAGATAACTTAATTAGTTTCACAGTTGTGTTATAATTTAATGGTTGGCATATGACAGACTTCCAGGGTGGATTGGTGCATAGGTGGCATATACTTGAAGTCTGCTATGAAATACTACCCTCCACTAAAAGGGTTTCCCCCCACTAACATAGCCTGTTGTGGCTTTACTGATTCACTATTTTATCATAAGGGACAAAGCCTTTGTCTACACATGCTAACCATTTCTGTCAACAACAAAAAATGTCAAACCATTTTAGAATAAAGAACTTACCAATTTCACTAATTTAATTACTCTCCGAACCTCCATGACAGTAATGTAAATATTCTAGTGAGAGGACCCAAGACACTTGGAGTAATTACTTAAGGCTTTCCTTCAGATATTTGACTTTTTATTATCCAAAAGCTTTTTAACATTAGCACTCTCTCCCTGACAAATTAAATGAAATGTCATTACTCCTGCCATCCTAATGGCATGAAACTGTCTGCTGTTGTGTGCCTTGTCTCTTCCCTGGTTGCCCCGGCAGATTAATCAAATAGTCAGCTTCAGAGTCAAACTGGAGGGAGCATCGATCCACTAGTCTGTGTGGTGTTTGAGGCTCCTATGCGTAGCTATGGGGATCTGAACTTTTGAGTGAACACCTACTAATTATCGATCTCCATATGTTAAACATGTAGAGACCATTTTAGGACAATTATTCAAAGTCAAAATATATGACTATCCTCGGACCTTTTTGAATTTATTCTGTAATTATTTTGAAACCTATAACCTACCACACAAAGTACTGTATTTAGGTCATTTTCCAAGATAGGCCATTATTTTTTGGCAATTTACATACAGTATACCCACGTTTCATAGTTCCAAATGATTGTAAACAGATAGGATTAGTATTATAGATACTGGTCTACAGTGTGTCATTCTAACATGTCATCATATAGGGATCGTATCTACACAATGTTTAGTAGCGCCATTTTACCGCTGTGAGACTTTTACCAGTACAAAAGAGGTGGCCTTCATATATTTGACATGGCCTGCCAATACCCCTGATATTTAACACCGTTTGGTTCTGTAAGGGTTAAGCTGCTTGCCCTTTGCTCTCTCAGGGGTAAGGTCTTGGCAAAGTGCCCCACCACCAACCCCAGGCCCTTATGGGACCTTCAATCCAATTGCTGGCCAAGAGTGGATGCAGATCTCAAGGTTACACCTGAGTGTTCAAGGGCAGGTCCAAGTGTAATCGGCACTTAGATCATAGATTAATCTTATTTGCTATCTATTAGGCTTGATTCTAGCTTCCCTCTCTCCCCTCCCAAAGCCAGGATTACTGTGATAGTTTAAGATAATGGATTCTTCTAGAAGGCGAGGTCAAGAAGGTTTCTTGTTTCAGAACCTACAGATAATATGATTCATCTAAAAGCCTCTCTCAAAGGGGTCCCACCTTCACAGGCCTAATTGATGAAAAGGGATAGAAATACATCTGCGATGTTGCCACTAGAGTGTTTCATTAATTAGAGTTGTATTTTATAACTAACGCGTGATTGACGTGTGTGCATTTCATCCACTTATTTTCCAATTGGAATAAATCCAATACAATAGCAAATTATTTTTCCAACAGAAATTATAAAAGGTAAATATGTTCCATTTTCTTTTTATGTAATCTCATACAGCATTCAACCTTTAAATCCTTGTAATTTGATGATGGTATACAATAACAAAATATTGATATTGATAAGCCTATTCAATAGAGCATACTTGACATTTCCTTAATACTAATGATACACCCATTCCATTATGATGAGCTTCCATTACTAGATTTACATTGCTTCAAATTCTCTATTAACATTTATAAGCACAGAAAAACATAGCAATTTTGCCCCTCTCAGAGACAAAAAGGTTATGTCAAGTTCTATCGATTCACTAAGTACAGCTTTGCTCCTTCCAAGCCCCCAAAATCTCCCTCTTGTTGTGATTTCTATGGGAAGCCACTAGCCAAACAGATAAAAGATAAACTGTGATAAAATATAGCCAAATGTGAAAGCCTAACAGATAACCAATGTGTCTTCAGAGGTTATCTTGGCCAGTCATCAGCAACTGAATATTTATAGCTAAGAACAGACTCATTGTTGTATCACTATGCCTGCATGTTTACCAGCTAATGCAAGAAAGGGACATGTCAACCTTTTCTGGAAAGATATGAATATATCAACAAATAACCACCATATTATTATACACACATGCACACAAAATCAAGCACACATATATGCAGGCACACACACATGCACATTATGTGGACACATACATATTGAAATGGGTGGTGTTTAGTATTGTGGTGTAATGGCTGACTCTTAAAAAAAATATATATATATATGCCAATGGCAAAAATGTGGCATGTGAATATTATAAAAATATTGTTTGTTTATTCTCTCTAGTCTCATTCTTCAATGACTGTCAAGCACAAGGACATTGAAAGGACCTAAAGCATGCCCTCATAGGTAAGGGAGGCCTTTCTAGTAAAACATAAACCAAATGTAAGACATTGTAGTAGATTTACTGCTAGGCAAATGGGGGATTGCTCTCTTAAGCAAACATTGGACAGATTGTACAAAACCTATTAAATATATGATTGCACATTTGCAATTTTCTGGAATGCCACTGTAGTCCCATGTGATTTGTGTGTTTGTAATTTTTGAATATGCTAGATATATAAAACAGCTGTCAGGTGTCCAGATGTACAGTGTGGTTTGATATGCTCATATATGTTAGTGTCACTTATGTTGTTTATGAACATTAGAAGAATGTTATTGGCAGAACAGTTGCCTTAATTTCCCGTCCTTTCCAGCATACTGTACACCAAAAGTCTTTCAGGGTCACAGATATGAGGTCATGGAGTGCATTACAGGTGCAGTATCTTAATTTGATCACTATTTTGTTGCTGAGAAGTTTCCTGCACAGCAGAAAATATTTACATACATTCACTGAAAACACTCAATAACACACAGTTATATTAACAGTGTTGCACTTTTCATGTAGGTTCATTTGTCCGGCTAATAGCTTAACCATCTATTAAGCAACATTATAGATCCTGTTACTACTGGATAATTTGCTGTGACAATACTGGTCAAATTAAAATCCTGCTTCTGTACATAGTAGTATTATAACACTAAGCTGTCAATGAGGTGTGCTGGGAGGCTGACTTTTAAATGGGCCTCTGAGACCAATCTGGAGGGAGAAATTCTACCAAGCTAGTTAAGACAAATACAATAGGATGAAACGTGAGTGAGTGAGTGAGGGGACCATGCCAGGACATTCAATTTCAAATATTGCATACTTCAATCCAGCTGACATATTCTATTATTCTAAGCCTTCATCAGACTAAGGAGAACAACTTCACTATGATCCATTGTAGCAATACTGAAGGATAACCTTGGCCTTCAGGGCCATTTTGTGGCATTAGTGTTTCAAAAAACTTTGTGCAAGCGTTCAAGTCAAGTTCACAAGTTCAAGCCTTTTTTATAAAGAATAGTAGAGGTTAATGTTGCTTCTATGAATAAGAGAACCTGAGCTTGTCACGTTCGTCATAATGATTGGACCAAGGCGCAGAGTGCGTAGAATTCCACATGTTTAATAATGAATAAACTCTGCAAACAAAAACAGAAGAAAAATGAAACGTGACGTACTGGGCTGCTCACAGGCAGCTACACAAAATCAAGATCCCACAAAACACGAAGGCAAAATGCCTAAATATGATCCCCAATCAGAGACAACAATAAACAGCTGCCTCTGATTGGGAACCATACTAGGCCAACATAGAAATATAAATCACCTAGATGACTCACCCTAGTCACACCCTGACCTATCCAACATAGAGAATGAAAAGCTTTCTATGGTCAGGGCGTGACAGAGCTCAACTACTGTACATATACTGTGCGGATTTGCATAGCATGTCATCTACTGAGAGGAAAATGTTGATATTCAATTGTTTTGTTAGTTTGTTTCACTTTGTTTCTTATACCAACCTATAGATATACCTAACTCAACTTACATGATATACTGTATTTACTGTATGTACATTGTACTGTATATCATTACTTAAGATAGCAATGAGGTGCCAAAGCCTTTTCACCTGCATCAACCCTCCTCAACAAATCATCTAAAATATGAATTATCCTCCTTAATAATAGACGGATGCATCAGCTATCACAGTCAATTGATTTATGAAGGAGAGGTTGGAATTAAGCCTCTTTAAAGATATTAGATTTCGCTGTGACCTCTTAGCTTTTTAGCATATTAATTTACCTACGGGAGCCCCATTAGGTATTGTTAATTCATAATGTTCTAGTCATCCCTGCTCTCTACACATTTCAGTAATTTAGCTGCTTTATGTAGCAACAGATCACAATAATTTGATTGAGTGTTTGATATAATTAGATAATTTCTTGAAAGAGGGGTAATTGTCATGCTCAATCACAACCAAAACATTGTGAAAAGAGGAATGAAACAGCTATCTATCATTTTGAGTCAGATACTTAATCTTTAGTTACTGTTACTGCTTAAATGAATGATATGTTTCCCAAATATGATAAATGTTGAACAAAGACATTTTTATTTTAAAGCCTCCCTCAGCTGCTGTATCCTAGATCCATTTAGACTCATGGGGGATGGAACTAGTACATTTTTTCTTGAAATATAAATTTGTGATGTGTAAATCCAATTTCATTCAAAATCTTTAAAAAATCAATTAGGCCGATATGATTGTCAGGTGGATTAAAATCTTCGACAGTTAACTGTGTTGTTAAGAAAAGGGGACATAACCTTTGCAAAGGTAGAATGAGGCCTAATTTCCATCTGCAGCTGACACTGTCACGCTGCTGTACTCATTAAAACCTGTCAGTCACCCCGCTCCCTCTCACACCCAAACAGCCCTGCTTTGTTAACGCCATTTATCAGTGTCAAAATTGTCAACAGCAAATATGAAATAAGGTTCCACACATGAAAGGGGTGCATAATTACTCAATGCCCATTTCCAATGCAACTGAAAGTTAGATAAACAAAACACAAAGGTAGGAATTGACGTTTGGAGATTTCTGTCCATTTAACTTGTTTTTATGGTTTTTACAATTGTTTAAATCTTCAGTCACAATTGTCTTGATTAAATTCACCTACAGTTTGCATGATTAACACATATCTATACCTCAATATACTTGAATACCACATCACAGATATCGTACTAGTACAATTGCCATCGGGGGTCATGTTGGAAAATACAGATGATATTGAAAAGCAATTGGCAGTATTACCAGTGACCAAGACAAATCCCTCATACAATGGGGGAGCATAGTATTATATATTATCTGAGCTAATAATTTATAACAGCTCTTTTTCCACCACACAACTTTATCTTGGCAACAAGGGGACTCTTGAGGACTATTTAGTGAAATCAGTGGAGGCTGCTTAGGGGAGGATGGCTCATAATAATGTCTTGAACCAAGTGAATGATTCAGATTCAGATAGTTTAATAGTCACATGCAGGGTTGCAGGTGTGATTTCAGGGTACAGTGAATATCTTAGGAATTGAGGTTCAACATGCAGGAATACTGAAATAAAATAATGAAAATGGTAATAATAACAATAGAAATAGCACTATACACATAAATACTGTGGCAGTGATGAATAAATATATGTCCATTGGGGTAGAGGCAGAGTAAAGACTGTCAACGGGGTGGGGTGGAATGACCGTAGCAGGAGCAGCAGCATGATCATTGAGTGAAGTAAAAACTAAAAAAGTAATAATATACGTAGTAACAATTGCAACAGTGATGAATGTTGTTGGGGTGGGGGCAGAGTAAAGTCATTGGGAGGGGGGTTGAGGCGGTGGGGGGGTCCATGGTGGGGAATGTCGGGGGGAATGTCCATAAGGGGAGTAACAGGGGGGCAGGTAGGTATTCAGCAGTCTAATGGTCTGAGGGTAAACACTATTGGCCAGTCTTTCTGGGGTGTCAATGTAAATAGTCCCGGGTTGTCATTTGATTAATTGTTCAACAGTCTTATGGCTTGGTGGTAGAAGCTGTTAAGGAGCCTTTTGGTCCAAGACTTGGTGATCCAGTACCGCTTGCCGTGCGGTAGCTGAGAGAACATTCTATGACTTGGGTGGCTGGAGTCTTTGACAATTTTTAGGGCCGTCCTCTGACACCGCCTAGTATATAGGTCCTGAATGGCAGGAAGCTTGGCCCCAATGATGTACTGGGCCATACGCACTATCCTCTATAGCGCTTTACGGTTGGATGCCGAGCAGTTGCCATACCAGATGAGGCAACCCGTCAGGATGCTCTTGATGGTGCAGCTGTAGAACTTTTTGAGGTTCTGGGGACCCATGCCAAATCTTTTCAATCTCCTGAAGAGTAAATGTGTTGTCGTGCCCTCTTCATGACTGTCTTGGTATGTTTGGACCATAATAGTTTGTTGGTGATGTGGACACCGAGGAACTTGAAACTCTCAACCTGCTCCACTACAACCCCATCAATGTTAATGGGGGCATGTTCGGCCCTCCTTTTCCTATAGTCCATGATCAGCTCCTTTGTCTTGTTCGTATTGAGGGAGAGGTTGTTGTCCTGGCAGCACACTGCCAGGTCTCTGACCTCCTCCCTATAGGCTGTCTCATCGTTGTCGGTGATCAGGCCTACCACTGTTGTGTCGTCAGCAAATTTAATGATGGTTTGGAATTGTGCTTGGACACGCAGTCGTGGGTGAACAGGGAGTACATGAGGGGACAAGGCATGCACCTCTGAGGGGCCCCAGTGTTGAGAATCAGTGTGGCAGATGTGTTGTTGCCTATACTTACAACCTGGGGGCGACCCGTCAGGAAATCCAGCATCCAGTTGCAAAGGGCAGTATGGAGTGCGATTGCGTCATCTGTGGATCTGATGGGGCAGTATGAGAACTGGAGTGGATCAAATCAAATCAAATTTTATTTGTCACATACACATGGTTAGCAGATGTTAATGCGAGTGTAGCGAAATGCTTGTGCTTCTAGTTCCGACCATGCAGTAATATCTAACAATTAATCTAACAATTTCACAACAACTACCTTATACACTCAAGTCTAAAGGAATGTGTGTAATGATCTAGGGTATCCTTGGTGATGTGGTTGATGTTGTTCATGACCACCCTTTCAAAGCACTTCATGACTTCCAACGTGAGTGCTACGGAGCAGTAGTCATTTAGGCAGGTTACCTTCGGGCATGGGGACTATGGTCGTCTGCTTGAAACGTGTAGGTATTACAGACTCAGTCATGGAAAGCTTGAAAATGTCAGTGAAGACACTTGCCAGTTGATCCGCTCATGCTCTGAGTACACGTGCCGGTAATCCGTCTGGCCCCGTGGCCTTGTGAATGTTGACCTGTTTAAAACCTCTTTGGGATAGGGGTCAGCATTTTCACTTTTGGATAAATAGCGTGCCCAATTTCAACTTACTGCTACTCATGCCAAGAATATAAGATATGCGAATTATTAGTAGATTTGGATAGAAAACACTCTGAAGTTTCTAAAACTGTTTGAATCATGTCTGTGAGTATAACAGAACTTATGTAGCAGGCAAAACCCCAAGGAATAACCATTCAGATTTTTTTTTTGAGGTCACTGTCTATTCAATGTGTTTTCATTGGGAAACGAGATTTCTAAGGCACTTGTTTGCAGTTCCTACCACTTCCACTGGATGTCACCAGTCTTTGGAAATTGGTTGAGGTTATTCCTTTATGTAATGAAGAAGTACGGCCATCTTGAATTTGTCATTTGAAGTGTACTTTTCGAGAAGGCGCATGACTGGAAAAGTAGCGTGAGTTTGTTGTCTTCCTGTATTGAACACAGATTGTCCTGTCTACAATTTTATCGATTATTAACGTTTAAAAATACCTAAAGTTGTATTACACAAGTAGTTTGAAATAGTTTACAGGTAACTTTTGAGACATTTTGTAGTGACGTTGCGCAAATTGGAACCTGTTTTGTTTCTGGATCAAACGCGCCAAATAAATGGACATTTTGGATATATATCGACAGAATTAATCGAACAAAAGGACCATTTGTGATGTTTATGGGACATATTGGAGTGCCAACAAAAGAAGCTCGTCAAAGGTAAGGCATGATTTATATTTTATTTCTGCATTTTGTGTGGTGCCTGCAGGGTTGAAATATGCTACTCTCTCTTTGATTACTGTTGTGCTATCATCAGATAATAGCTTCTTATGCTTCGCCGACAAGCCTTTTTGAAATCTGACATGTTGGCTGGATTCACAATGAGTGTAGCTTTAATTTGGTATCTTACATGTGTGATTTAATGAAAGTTTGAATTTTATAGTATTTTATTTGAATTTGGCGCTCTGCATTTTCCCTGGCAATTGGCCAAGTGGGACATTTGCGTCCCGCCTATCCCAGATAGGCTCACATTGGCTACAGAGAACGGGATCACACAGTCATCCAGAACAGCTGGTGCTCTTATGCATGCTTCAGTGTTGCATAAAAGGCATTTAGCTCATCTGTTAGGCTCGTGTCACTGGGCAGCTCATGGCTGGGTTCCCCTTTGTAGTCCGTAATAGTTTGCAAGCCCTGCCACATCCTACGAGCGTCAGAGCTGGTGTGGTAGGATTCAATCTTAGTACTGTATTGATGCTTTGCCTGTTTGATGGTTCATTGGGGGGCATAGTGGGATTTCTTATAAGCGTCCGGATTAGTGTCGCGCTCCTTGAAAGTAGCAGCTCTTGCCTTTAGCTCGGTGTGGATGTTGCCTGTAATCCATGGCTTCTGGTTGGGATATGTACGTACAGTCACTGTGGGGATGACATTGTCAATGCACTTATTGATGAAGCCGGTGACTGAGGTGGTATACTCCTCAATTCCATTGGATGAATCCCAGAACATTTTCCAGTCTGTGCTATCAAAGCAGTCCTGTAGTGTAGCATCCGCGTCATCTGACCACTTCCGTATTGAGCGAGTCATTGGTACTTCCTGCTTTAGTTTTTGCTGGTAAGCAGGAATCAGGAGGATATCATTATTGTCAGATTTGCTAAATGGAGGGCGAGGGAGAGCTTTTAATGCATATCTGTGTGTGGATTAAAGATGGTCTAGATGTATTTCCCCTCTGATTGCACATGTGACATGCTGCTATAAATTAGGTAAAACAGATGTGCCTGCATTAAAGTCCCCAGTCACTAGAAGCGCCATTTATGGATGAGCATTTTCTTTGCTTATGGCATTAGACAGCTCTTTCAGTGTGGTCTTAGTGCCAGCATTGGTTTGTAGTGGTAAATAGTCGGATACGAATAATATAGATGAAAACTCTCTTGGTAGATAGTGTGGTCAACAGCTTATCATAAGGTACTCTACTTCTTTAGTATTAGACCAGCTGTTGTTGACAAATAGACACACACCCCCAAACCTTGTCTTACAAGACGTAGCTGCTCTGTCCTGCTGATGTACCGATAATCCAGCCAGCTCTATATTATCCGTTTCATTGTTCAATCACGACTCAGTGAAACATAAGATATTACAGTTTTTAATGTCCCGTTGTAAGGATCGTCTGGATCGTATGTTATCCAGTTTATTTGCTAGTGATTTTACAAGGCGATGAATTCTCACAAGGCACCCCGACCTCCACCCCTTTGTATTTCCATCTTTTCTTCACGCGAATGAAGGAGATTTGGGCCTGGTCTCGGGGAAGCAGTATATCCCTCACTTAGGACTCATTAAAGAAAAAATCTCTGTCCAGTTTGTGGTGAGTAATTGCTGTTCTGATGTCAAGAAGCTATTTTTGGTCATGAGAGACGGTAGCAGCAACATTATATACAAAATAAGATACAAACAATAAGAGACGGTAGCAGCACAGTTGGTTAGGAGCCCGTAAAACGACAGCCCCTCCGGCGCCATTACTATATAATTTGCTCTTGATGGTGCTCCTGTAGAATACTGTGAGGGCCCTTGGGGACAGGCCGAATTTCATCAGCATCCTGAGGTTGAAGAGTCGCTATCGTGCCTTCTTCACTGCAGTGTCCGTGTGGTTAGACCATTTCAGTTTCTCTGAGATGTGTACGCCGAGGAATTTGAAGTTGTGTTTGATGTATTTGATACCATTCCACCTATTCCACTCCAGCCATTACTATGAGCCCTTCCTCCCCAATTAAGGTGCCACCAGCCTCCTGTGGGTGAAATCGCAATGCAGAGATGGCTGGCAAGCATTTGTGGTCAATGCATATGAGAGAATCATCTTATTACTAAGTAAGTCATTGTTTCGGGCTTTAGTGTCGCACACGCATTTTGACTAATGACTCTAATTGGACTTCTAATAGAGCATGTCTATCTAGTTTTGAAGGTTTTGGGTGTCTGTGTAATAAGAGCAGACAATCGTTAAGGGAATAAAGAGGCAACTAGCAATGTCAGGAGAGGGCCCAGGCGGTTCCAGCTGACACTACCCCAATCTTCCAGGAACCATTAAATGGCCGTTTCAACGCATTACCAACCATAACATCCTTGAATATCACTGATTTTATTTGCAGTATCAAACATTTCATTTCACGCACCATTAATGGAAAAGTGCTGAGGTTCTAATGCTGCCAAACATTTAGTAACTACCTGGACTTGGAGAACCAATTAACTCCAGAGACAACATGGCCAATTAAACACAAAAATAGGTAAGTTCACCATTGGTTACTGCCCTAGTAATTTTCTAACAAGCAAACCCAGCAAAATATAATAGGGTTTACATTGGAATGTCCACATCAAACTGTACAATGAGTAGGTTTCAGTCTACTCCTAATGCATCTGTAAGGTGTTATGAAAGCATATATATCATATTACACATTACAAATCCATGGTCTTGAGCTACCAATAATAATAAAATAACAATTAAGTAAATAAACACAAGTATATTTTGGTATTCATATTATATTGACAACATTGGAAGTAAATTATGTTTATTTTTATGGCAAAGTTATTTATTGTAAATAAGCAAACCCACAACAAAAGAGGAGAGGATATACCACACCCCAGAGTAATTTCATTTGGTGCTATACAAACATTACTAACCCCAACAAGAAGACTTAAAAAAATAGTATTCTGTGGGATTAGGAGTGTTGAGGGGTCACCATTAGGCATCCGAATACTGACCCTAATGCAGTTATGCCAGAGCAGAAACGTCAAGTTGCAATTGGGTGGGTGCGTGTGTGTGTGTGTGTGTGTGTGTGTGTGTGTGTGTGTGTGTGTGTGTGTGTGTGTGTGTGTGTGTGTGTGTGTGTGTGTGTGTGTGTGTGTGTGTGTGTGTGCGTGCGTGCGTGTGTGTGTACCAGAATTCCTCACAGGGATTGTAAAACAAGGACATTTTGGATAAGCGGGGACATTTTACCAGTCCACACAAGGAAAAATGCTATTTTTTGGCTTAGGGGCTAGGTTTAAGGGTTAGGGTTGCAGTTTCAGTTATGGATGGAATTAAGGTTAAGGGTTACGGTTAGTTTTAGAGTTAGACGTTTTAGGGTTTGGGGTTAAGGTTAGGTTTAGGGTTAGGGTTATGGTTAGGTTAAGGGTTAAAGTTAGGGTTGGATTTAGGGTTAGGGGTTAGGGATTTTTGATGGGAATCAAATATTTGGTCCCGTCTAGACGTGACAGTACAGGATTTTGTTAATTAAAAATACAACAAATCCTATTACTTACAAATTCTCATCACCTCTGAAATGTGACCTATGATTGTGTATGCTACTGAACTTCTACTTATCTTTGTATTTTACATTCCCTTGTTATGAATGTTATACATACTTATACTTACAAATATCTGTGTGGTAATCTAAATCATTAGTCAGCTAACAGATAATAAGGTAATAAATATCTGTGTGGTAATCTAAATCATTAGTCAGCTAACAGATAATAAGGTAATAAATATCTGTGTGGTAATCTAAATCATTAGTCAGCTAACAGATAATAAGGTAATAAATATCTGTGTGGTAATCTAAATCATTAGTCAGCTAACAGATAATAAGGTAATAAATATCTGTGTGGTAATCTAAATCATTAGTCAGCTAACAGATAATAAGGTAATAAATATTTGACCCTAAAATATTTTATGCAATGTACGGATGATTTTCTGTAGCGTTTTCCTCAAACCAAACCAGAAACTGTGTACAGTTCTCATCCTTGTGTCATCCATGTTGTAAAGCACTTTCCCTTTGTGTTTACACTGTTTCAGGTCCCTCCCTCCAGTGTAAGGATATACAGAAGCAAGGTGTTGCTCTCTGAACCTTGCACATTGAGCACTAACCTTCTAACCCCATCTGAACTCGCTAATATTATTCCTATTGATTTTCAAGCATTCTTTCAATGATGCTGCCATTGAAAGCCTTAGAATTATGTCAATATAAAGCTATTGACTCAGGTGGCAAAGCGAGGAGAAACATTAAATATAATTACCGTTGTCCACTTCATCAAGGAATTTCTATGGCCGTATATTGGGATTGCAATTATATATATTTCTAAATAACGATATGTGGGGGGGGATTGAATATAATAGGATTAGCGCTGTTGACATACATTACATGATCAAAAGTATGTGGACACCTGCTTGTCGAACATCTCATTCAACATCATGGCCATTAATATGGAGTTTTTCACCCCTTTGCTGCTATAACAGCCTCCACTCTTCTGGGAAGGCATTTCACTAGATTGGAATATTGTTGGTTGGAATATTGCTACGGGGACATGCTTCCATTCAGCAACTAGAGCATTAGTGACATCGGGCACAGATGTTGGGCAATTAGGCCTGGCTCAAGTCGGTGTTCCAAGTCATCCCAAAGGGGTTCAATAGGGTTGAGTTCAGGGCTCTGTACAGGCCAGTTAAGTTCTTCCACAACGATCTTGACAAAATATTTCTGTATGGACCTCTCTTTTTGCACGGGGGCAGTGTCATCATAAAACTGGAAAGGGCCTTGGAAGCACAGAATTATCTAGAATGTCATTGTACGCTCTAGCGTTAAGATTTCAATTCACTGTAACTAAGGGGCCTGGCCCGAACCATGAAAAACAGCCCCAAACCATTATTCCTCTTCCACCAAACATTACAGTTGGCACTATGCATTCAGGCAGGTAGCATTCTCCTGGCATCCGCCAAACCCGGATTTGTCCGTGGGACTGCCAGATGGAGTAGAATGGCTTTACACCACTCTAGCCCACTCTTGGCATTGCGCATGGTGGTCTTAGGTTTGTGTGCGTGCACTTGCTCTGCCATGGAAACCCATTTCATGAAGTTAACAGTTCTTGTGCTGACGTTGCTTACAGAGGCAGTTTGGAACTCGGTAGCAAGTGTTGCAGCCGAGGACAGACAATATTTTGCACTTCAGCACTTGGTGGTCCAGTTCTGTGAACTTGTGTGGCCTACCACTTTGCAGCTGAGCTGTTGTTGGTCCTAGACGTTTCCACTTACAGTTGACCGGGGCAGTTCTAGCATGTGACATGATACGTTAGGGGTGGGGCTAGTTAATCAATGATGTGTTTCAACTCTAACTACTGATCTCAGAGGGAGGACCTTTGTAAACTGTATACTTCTGAATGATATATGACCTTTCTTTGTTCCTTTTCTCAGGTATTTGCACAGTGTTATTTTAATTAAAATGAAAGGGACCACATACTTAGAGGACCAAACCCTGCAAGGTGATTGCACCAAGTTGCCCGTCTGTGCTGTTAATTACTCCCCTGTTTCTCAACATGGGTGTCCAATAAATTTATCGCCACCAGGTTATAAGGATGTGGTAGGCGATGTGGGTGTGTGTAGGGTGTGTGTGTGTGTGGGGGGGGGGCAGTTGGGGGATTGCCAGTGTCTTGCTAAACAGCATGTGATTACTGTACCTGCTAATGTTCCTGAAACAGGAAGGATAAAATGTGTGGCTGCATATTAAGAGAGGACATCCCACCAGGAGCCTAATGTGGTAAATTACTCTTCCCCTGGCCTGCCCTAGTTACGCTGTATAGGCAAGTTTTAACGTTGCCTTGCCCACATCACTTAATTGCACACATTTAAGTTAATCCTTCATGTTGAATTTGCTTTCCGTACTTAGCAAGCAATGCATTAAAATATTATTAAAATTGTAACTAAAGAATCATACAATGTATCTTTGTATAAAAAATGCCTACTATTACTATATTTATATATATACAGTATATATTTCATTATCAGATGAAGCCGAGCCTCAAAAGGCATTACAAGTTTATAATCGTATAAATCTTTCTCTCTCTTTCTCTCTCACCCTTCCCCCCTGGGGTAAACATCTACCAGTATTCCAGCTTATTGTTTGGGAGCAACGGGGTAGCCAAAGGGCAGGTAACATGCATCGGACTGGTGTATCCCCCTGTCCCACAGGACATGAGATACAAATCAAGTTGTTTTGACCCCATTGTCCTATCCACAGTCATAGTCCCCTAAAGGCAATGCTGTGGTATGGGATCATTTCTTCCCCTTATTTATCTTTCTCCTTTGTGTGGCTGCAGCCAAGGGCATAAGGTACATACATTTCCTTGGGTAAACTAACCTGCATTCAGGACCAGAGCCGTGTACCATTTTCATTTTAAATGGTGTTTTTCCATTATAGTAGCTGAATATTCAGCCGGACAAGTGCTGGCAAGGAGTTTCCATATCAGCGAAAAGACAATCAGATGTTTTATATTCATTGTATGTACTGCAGGTAATTGTGTGTATAGAATTTAATGGAAAGCATCACACTTGCTTTTAAAGAGTTTAAAGAAAGAGACAGAGATCCCCTAAACTGGCTTGGCTGGCCACAACTTGGAACCTGGAGAAGCTGTTGGCCAGTGAATAATGACCCGGTTAGCCAGCCCAAGTGTAAATACATAAGTAAACACAGGCGTCTGGAGAGCCAGCAGCAATGCCACTTCCACTGGAGATGAATCCCTTTTTCATGTCATGTTGACCTTTTCCAGCCAAGATGAAATCAGTCTTGGCTAAAAACAAATAGCCACATTTCATCTGCTGTTACCCTTCAGATCATGCCGGAATGACCTTTGAACTTAATTTTCTATCGAAACGCATTTCCATGTGAGGCATCTCCCCCTCAGTGATGATAAGTGTCTCCACAGCCTAAGCCTGATTAGAAATCTATGATAATATAAATAGGATCTCAAGATTTTTTAGAAGTATTGTGGGAATGGCCAGACACAATGGTCAAGAGCATCATACTTTCCATCACTTTCAGTAATTGTGCTGTTTATCAAGCAGCCAGTAATGGGAGTTGGAGGGTGTGGGTGTAGGTAGAGCACACAGAGTTATTCTCTGACAGCTGCGTAAATAAACAAACACAGCCAAGGATATGAGCTATCTGTAGATACACAGACAGGGATTTAACTCACTTGCAAGGCTGTTTTTTATTTGGGAAATGTCACATTAACTCTGAAGGTCTCAAGTCATATGAGTGAGGAGAGATTAGCTTAGATAGGACATTTGCAAAACCAATCACAGAAGAGTTAGGATAAGGAAAGCACCATGTCTCATCTTCAAGCCAATGCAAACAATCACTGGTGCTCAGAAAGGTCATTTCAAACTTATTCCCACCCTCTCTCTCGTCCTTCTGTTATAAACCTGGAGAAAGACACAGTACATTTGAATAGATTTGGACAGACACAACAGTCTTATAACTAACTACCTCATTAACCAGTGACAGACTTGTGTTAAAGTGTGCTCTACATGCTGACAATATAGTGACATTGCTACAATACACATTTGAGATTAATTTTGAGGTCTAAATATCTATTGTAATTTGTGGAAATCATCAGTGTAAACTTAAGTATCTACAAAATGACGAATGCATGCCCATCTTACCAATAAGAAGGAAGCTTCCGGAGAAATTATTTATCGTAGCACTGGGTTATTATTTTTATTTTTTATTTAACCTTTATTTAACTAGGCAAGTCAGTTAAAGAACAAATTATTGTGTACAATGATGGCCTAGGAACAGTGGGTGAAGTGCCTTGTTCAGGGGCAAAATGACAGATTTTTACCTTGTCAGCTCGGGGATTCAATCTAGCAACCTTTCGCTTACTTGCCCAATGCTCTAACCACTACGCTACCGGCCATCCCAAGAATAGGAAATGGATCTGAATATAAGAATAAGGTAATCTTCCAAGTTAGACAATTATGTCTGTGCTGTCCTTCAGCTGTGGGAACTCACATCAAAAATATTGCTATTTTCTTTCAACATTCCACCATTCAAACAGGATTAGAGCTCTGCTGCTTATTTAACCTTTTCAAGTAAACTAGATTATTTATTTCAACTGGTCTCTCAAGTTTTACCTTTAGTCTAAAGGAAAATCCAAAATAATTAATCAAGCAAACCAGGAACATTCTCAGAACATTAGATAAGATAAGTTCTACTTAGGGTTTTATCTAACATTAGGATGATAACATATAAATAGGAATGTTTGACCTTTCAAAGAAGACTAAATGAACGTTCTTGAACATCAGGTGAATGTTTTTTTCACCCTAAAAGAAACATTGCAGAATCATCTGCACAACTGGAATGTTTTTGTGTGTGGGAAACATATATATTAAAATCAAAATCAAATCATACTTTATTTGCCACATGCAGCGAATAAAACAAGTGTGGACTTTACTTTGAAATGCTTACTTACAAGCCCTTAGCCAACACTGCAGTTCAAGAAGAAGAAAATATTTACCAAGTAGGTTAAAATAAAAAGTAACACAATAACAATAATAATGAAGCTTGATACAGGGGGCACTGGTACAGAGACAGTATGCAGGTGTATGGTAGTGTTGAGGTAATCTGTATATGTAGGTGAGGGTGAAGTGACTGTGCATAGCTAACAAACCAACAGCGAGTAGCAGCGGTGTACAAGAGGGTGGGGGGTCAATGTAAATTGTCCGGTGGAGATTTTCATGAAATGTTCAACAGTCTAATGGCTTGGGGGTAGAAGCTGTTGAGGAGCCTTTTGGTCCTAGACTTGACGTTCCGGTACAGCTTGTCGTGCAGTACCAGAAAAAAACAGTCTATATCTTTGGTGACTGGAGTCTCTGACAATTGTATGGGCTTTCCTCTGACAGCACCGATTATATAGGTCCTGGATAGCGGGAAGTTAGTCTCCAGTAATGTACTGGGCCGTTCGCACTACCCTCTGTAGAGCCTCTTACGGTCAGATGCCGAGCAGTTGCCATACCAGGCAGTGATGCAACCAGTCAGGATGCTCTCGATGGTGTAGCTGTAGAACCTTTTGTGGATCTGGGAGCTCATGCCAAATATTTTCAGTCTCCTGAGGGGGAGGTTTTTTCATGCCCTATTCACGACTGTCTTGGTTTGTTTGGACCATGATAGTTTTTTGGTGATGTGGACACCAAGGAACATGAAACTCTCAACCCACTCCACTACAACCCCATCAATGTTAATGGGGGCCTGTTCGGCCTGCCTTTTCCTGTAGTCCACAATCAGCTCCTTTGTCTTGCTCACATTGAGGGAGAGGTTGTTGTCCTGGCACCACACTGCCAGTTCTCTGACCTCCTCCCTACAGGCCGTCTCATCGTTGTCAGTGATCAGACCTATCACTGTTATGTTGTCAGAAAACTTAATGATGGTGTTGGAGTCGTGTTTGGCCATGCAGTCGTGGGCAAAAAGGGAATACAGGAGGGGACTAAGTACACACCCCTGAGGGGCCCCAGTGTTAAGGATCAGCGTGGCAGATGTGTTGTTGCCTATTCTTACCAACTGGGGGCGGACCTGCAGGAAGTCCAGGATCCAGTTTCAGAGGGAGGTGTTTAGTCCCAGAGTCCTTAGCTCAGTGGTGAGCTTCTTGGGAGCTATGGTGTTGAACGCTGAGATGTAGTCGATGAACAGCATTCTCACATAGGTGTTCGTTTTGTCCAGGTGAGAAAGGGCAGTGTGGAGTGTGATTGAGATTGCGTCATCTGTGGATCTGTTGGGGCGGTATGCCCTCTGGAGTTGGTCTAGGGTTTCCGGGAGGATGCTGTTGATGTGAGCCATGACCAGCCTTTCAAAGCACTTCATGGCTACCGACATGAGTAGCTTCCTTGGGCACAGGGGCTATGGTTGTCTGCTTGAAACATGTAGGTATTACGGACTCCGTCAGGGAGCGGTTGATAATGTTAGTGAAGACACTTGACAGCTGGTCCGCGCATGTTGTGAGTACACGTCCTGGTAATCCGTCTGGCCCAGCAGCTTTGTGAATGTTGACCTGTTTAAAGGTTTTGTTCGCATCGGCTACCGAGAGTGTAGTCACACAGTCATCCAGAACAGCTGGTGCTCTTGTGTGTGCTTCAGTTTTGCTTGCCTCGAAGCAAGCATAAATGGCATTTAGCTCGTCTGGTAGGCCCGATGACTGGGCAGCTCGCGTCTGAGTTTCCCTTTGTAGTCTGTAATAGTTTTCAAGCCCTGCCACATCCGACGAGGGTCAGAGCGGGTATAGTAGGATTACATCTTAATCCTGTATTGATGCTTTGCTTGTTTGATGGTTCATCTGAGGGCATAGAGGGATTTCTTATAAGCGTATGAAATAGTCTCCCGCTCCTTGAAAACGGCAGCTCTAGCCTTTAGCTCGATGTGAATGTTGCCTGTAATCCATGGCTTCTGGTTGGGATATGTACACACAGTCACTGTGGGGACGACGTCATCAATGTACTTATTGATGAAGCCAATGACTGAGGCGGTGTATTGAATGAATCTCGAATAATATTCCAGTCTGTTCTCGCAAAACAGTCCTGTAGTATAGCATCCACATATTCTGACCACTTCCGTATGGAGCAAGTCACTGGTACTTCTTGCTTTAGTTTTTGCTTGTAAGCAGGAATCAGGAGTATAGAATTGTGGTCAGATTTGCCAAATGGAGGGCGAGGGCGAGCTTTGTATGCATCTCTGTGTAGGGAGTAAAGGTGGTCTAGGATTTTTTGTTCCCTGGTTGCACTTGTGACATGCTGGTAAAAATTTGGTAAAACTGATTTAAGTTTTCCTGCATTAAAGTCCCCGGCCACTAGGAGCGCCACTTCTGGGTGAGCAATCTCTTCTTTGCTTATGGCCTTATAGAGTTAGTTGAGAGCGGTCGTAGTGCCACATTCCTTGTGTGAGGTTCCCACAATGTTTTAACCAGACTGTTTCCACAACCTAATGAAACATTCTGTGAACCTTTAAAGAACGTTCTTGCAACATCAGCTGAATGGATTATAAAGTTAAAGCAAGCCTTGTTGCGGACACTGACTCCTCACTCCCTGATAAGCTAAACACCTTCTTCACCCGCTTCGAGGAAAACAACATTGAGCCGCCGATGCGGGTCCACTCCTCTCATGAAGACTGTTTGCTCTCGTTCTCTGTGGGTAAGTAATTTAAGTAAGTAAGTGAGTAAGTCATTTAAGCATATTAACCCTCGCAGGGCTGTTGGCCTAGACGGCATTCCTAGCCGTATCCTAATAGCATGTGTAGACCAGCTGACTGGAGTGTTTACGGACATATTCAATCTCTTTATATACCAGTCTGTTGTATCCACTTGCTTCAAGATGTCCACTATTGTTACTGTACCCAAGAAAATGAAGTTAAGTGATCTAAATGACTATCGCCCATAGCACTCACTTCTGTCATCATGAAGTGCTTTGAGAGGCTAGCATTCCACAGGGAAGCTGGCCCATGTCGACCCCAATGCTTCCCGCAGTTGTGTCAAGTTGACTGGACATCCTTCTTAATACACACTGGAAACTGTTGAGCATAAAAAAATCAAGAAGAGTTGCAGATCTTGACACAAACCGGTGCACCTGGCAGCTACTACCATACTTCCATTCAACTGCACTTAAATCTTTGTCTTTCCCATTCACCCTCTGAATGGCACACATACACAATCCATGTCCCAATTTTCTCAAGTCTTAAAAATGATTATTTCACCTGTCTCCTCCCCTTCATATATACTGATTGAAGAGCATTTAACAAGTGACATCAATTAGGGGGATCAAAGGCATCACAGCGTTCACCTGGTCAGTCTACAGTATGTCATGGAGAGCAGGTGTTCTTATTGTTTTGTAGATTCAGTGTGTACTGTATCTAGAGTGTTGGAAGTCTCCATATTTGGGCTAATTGAAAAAATATGGAACTACCCAGACTCGTGAGAATCGTAATATATATCATAGGAAAAAAGAACACTAAATCTAAATAGGGATTAAATTTTAAGGCAGCTAAATGTGACAACTGTGCAAGGGATGTGCAGGCTTTCACTAGGCACTGTAGATAAAGCCAAAGCTGCTGTCTTTAAAAAACTGAACACAGTGAGACAGGCAAAAGACCAAACTGGCAATTAGTAGTCATTGTCATCATTTCAATTCCAAAGTGCTGGAGTTCAGAGCCAAAATGTGTTACTGTCCCAAAACCTCTGGAGCTCACTGTGTGACCCAACTGATGGATTGCTAAAACATTGTGGTGTTACCATAAACAGGGGGCAAGATGTATTTACCATTTGTTTGTTCTCAATTTAAAAAGACAATTCTGGAATCTGGGGGTGAAATATTACAATCAAGAAGAGAAAACAACATTTTTAGATGATGTTTTTACTATTTCCTAACAAGCTAAGTTTGAAATGTGTTCTACCCTCTCGTGGCTTTGAGAGTCTATTGACTCTTGTCAAGGAGTGAAACTTATAACATAGCAGAATTTGAAAATACACGCAAAGAACACACGGGTTAGTCGGCTGAAGGAATGCTTAACTGTTGGTGTATATGGCCCATCTGTAGGTAAATTACATCATGAAGTACTGCACTTTATTCTTTAGCAATACTTTCCATTTACACCCCTTCTTTTAAATAGCTCAAGGATAATGACGCGTCAGATTTCAATGCAAACGTGGCACTGATGCCGTGTGGCAACTGACAATAGAAAACAGTAGAGAGTAGAAGGCATTCAGTCAGGTGCAGAATCCATCCATGTATCCATCGGTTCACTCATCCATTCATTAGCAGTGATGTATACATATTTACTTGTCATAAATACTTTGAATTGATAATGGTCAGAAGGATCCAGTTTTTCTTTTACAAATAAACTAGATACAGGCAGTGCCGAGTGTCGAATACTGTTGTAACTTTACATATAAGCTGTTTCAGACCCCTGTTCCAACCACAATATTTATAATTGTCAAGAAATATAATGGCTTTCCAAGCGTTTAGGTTTTATTTTTTATTCTTCTTTGGCCGACCAGAAGCCTAAGTGTAGCCTGTCAAACAACATGCAGTGCATCCCCCTGGATGAGTACCGGCACCTATTTCAGCCCACTTTAAGCACTGCTTTTGGCTGATCTATCATGAATGTTGGACCGCAGGGTATGCTGTGGGGCAGTATCAATGAGTTCGCCAGCTAACTTGCCAAGATATTTTCAAAGAACTTTAGTTTTAAGCAAATTTTATGTAATTGTGCTGCTTATTTTCATGGGGCGGAGAGAAAATATAAAGTTTTGTAACGAGTTTCCTGCAATTCTACACATGGGGTGGAGAGAAGTGTTTGCCATTTTGAAAATGGTGTCTGAGTGTTTGGCCGTCCGACGAAACCGAGCAACCAAGCAAACAGGACAACAGTCTCTACAGCACTTCACCAATTTGGGATTTATAGGATTTGTGATTTATGGAAAAGTTGTCATATGGAAGAACCTCCTGAGAAGAAGGCACGCCTGGAGTTTGCAGAAAGGCACATGAAAGTGTGGTCTGATGAGACAAAAATGTAACTCTTTGGCCTGAATGCAAAGCACTATGTCTGGATAAAACCAGGTACAGTTCATCACCCATATAACACCATCCCTACCATGAAGCATAGTGGTGACAGCATCATGCTATAGGGATGCTTTTCAGCGGCAGGGACTGGGAGACTGGTAAGCATAGAGGGAACAATGAATGGAGCTAAATACAGGCAACTCCTTGATAAGAACCTGCTTCAGAGTGCAAATTACAGACTGGGGCAAAGATTTGAGTTCCAACAGGACAATGACCCCAAGCGTACAGCCAAAGCAACACTGGAATGACTTCAGAACAAGAATCTGAAAGTCCTTGAGTTGTCACGTCCTGAGCTTCATTCCTTTTTTATGTCTCTATTTTAGTTTGGCCAGGGCGTGAGTTGGGGTGGGCATTCTATGTTTTGTGTTCTATGTTTCTATTTCTATGTGTTTGGCCTGGTATAGTTCCCAATCAGAAGCAGCTGGCAATCGTTGTCTCTGATTGAGAACCATACTTAGGCAGCCTGTTTTCCCACTATGGGTTGTGGGTAGTTATTGCCTGTTTAGTGTGTGTTGCACCTGATGGAGCTGTTTCGGTTGTGCCTTTTGTTACTTTCTTATCTAGTGTTCAGTTATATTTAATACGCTGTACCTTGGTCCTCACCTTCTCCCACCAACGACAATCGTTACAGAACTACCCACCACAAATGGACCAGGCAGCGTGGTAACCAGGAGCAGAGGATTCTGGACTCCTGGACTTGGGAGAAGATACTGGAAGGCAAGGGACCCTGGGTACAGGCTGGGGAATATCGCCGCCCCAAGGAAGAGCTGGAGGCAGCGATATGAGGTAAGGCAGCGCAACAGGTATGAGAGGCAGCCCCCAAAAAAGTTTTGGGGGGGCACACGGGGAGATTGGCGGAGTCAGGCGATAGACCTGAGCCAACTCCCCATGCTTACCGGAAGAAGTGCAATACTGGTCAGGCACCGTGTTATGCGGTCAAGTGCCCGGTGTCGCCAGTACGCGCTCATAGCCCAGGGGCGCTATAGACCAGCCCCCGACAAGTGCCATGCGAGAGTGGGCATCTAGCCAGGGCGTAATGTGCCGGCCCAGCGTGTTTGGTCTCCGGTACGCCGTTTCGGCCCATGTTATCCTGCGCCGGCTCTGCGTGCTGTGTCTCCGGGGGGCTGGAAGGGTGCAGTGCTTCCTATGCCTGCGCTCCGCCCATGCCGGGCGAATGTGGGTATTGAGCCTAAGGGAGAGGTGCGAGTGGTATGCACCAGATCTCCAGTGCTCACCCACAGCCCGGTTCAACCTGTGCCTGCACTCTGGAGGGTCCAGGCTAAAGTGGTCATCCAGCCTGGAGGAGTGGTGCCAAGGCTGCGCACCAGAGCTCCAGTACTCCCCCACAGCCCGGTCCATCCGGTGCCTCCTCCACGCACCAGTCCTCCTGTTGGTCTCCCCAGCCTGGTGGGTCCTGTGGCAGCCCCACGCACCAGGCTGTCTCTCCGTCTCCTCCCTCCAGGTTCTCCCGCCTGTCCAGTGCTTCCAGAGTCTCCCTCCCTCCGGAGCTGCCAGAGCCGCCCATCAGTCAGGAGCTGCCAGAGCCGCCCGTCAGTCAGGAACAGCCGGAGCCAGCCTCCAATCCTGTCCGGCGCTGCCAGAGTTTCCCATCTATTCGGGGCCCGCTGCAAGGGTCCCCAGCCCGAGGTCGGCAGCGAGGGTCACTGCTCCAAAGGCGCCACTTAAGTGGGCCAAGACCATGGTGGAGTAGGGTCCACGTCCCATGCCAGAGCCGCCACCGCGGACAGATGCCCACCCAGACCCTCCCCTATGGGTTTAGGTTTTACGGCAGGAGTCCGCACCTTTGGGGGGGGGTACTGTCATGTCCTGACCTTAGTTCCTTTTTTATGTCTCTATTTTAGTTTAGTCAGGGCGTGAGTTGGGGTGGGCATTCTAGGTTTTGTGTTGTATGTTTTCTATTTCTATGTGTTTGGCCTGGAATGGTTCCCAATCAGAGGCATATTTAATCAAATGCTGAACATGTACCACACTGCACCTTGGTCCTCACCTTCTTCCACCAACGACAATCATTACATGAGTGGCCCATCCAAAGCCAAGATTTAAATCCCATTGAAAATCTGTGGAAAGACTTGAAGATTGCTGTTCACCGCAGCTCCCCATCTAACTTAACAGAGCTTGAGAAAATCTGCAAGGAAGAATGGGAGAAAATCCCCAAATCCAGATGTCCAGAACTGATACAAACATATCCAAGATGAAGTTGTAATCACCACCAAAGGTGCTTCTACTAAGTATTGACTCAGGGTGTGATTACTTATGTAAATGAGATATTTCAAAAATTCTATAATCATCAGCATGACTGGATAGTTTTTTTAAAGTTATGAGATCATTTGCCGTGACCTAACAAATGTCCTGAGAACGTTCACAGAAACAATTTTGGTTTGCTTGGAACTCATGCACAACGTCCCTATGTTTTGGTGGAGTTTTCAACACATGGAAACAATGGAATATAAACCCTGGTTTTAACCATCATCAACTCTAATATGAAATGTTCTATTCTCTTGACAACAAGGTCACATCTCTGTTTGTATCATTATATAGTGTATGTGTATGGATCAGAGGTTGGGGAGGTTTGGGGCACAGAATGGAGTTGCTCTGACATGCCCTGAGGCCCACACACTGACACAGTTCATTAAGCACAGTTAAAACAATTATTTTAATGAATCCATGACTGATGTTAACACTATCCACAAGGACGAAAAATAATCGGTTTTGTGTCACTATACACTTTTGACATGGCTCTTACTCCCTCTGTGTTAATATCTAATGTCCCGATATTATACTTGAACTGGATTGTGATTTTCATTGACTTAGCAACTATGAGCATGAGTTGAAATACATTAGCTGTGTTGAACCTGCATCGTCATTTGGCTGTGTTGATCCTGGAGCTTAATTTAGTTGTGTTTACCCTAGATCGTCATTTAACCTAGCTGTGTTGTTCCTGGATCCTTAAAGCGTTGCCCATAACCTCATAGTAATACAGCAAACACATAAACAAACACCCTCATCCCCTTCAGGAAGTTGCCCATTAAGACAAAATATGTAGTCTCTAAAAAAACATACAGTTGGAGGTTCACATGCACTTTAGGTTGGAGTCATTAAAACTAGTTTTCAACCACTCCACAAATGTCTTGTTATCAAACTATTGTTTTGGCAAGTCAGTTAGGACATCTACTTTATGCATGGCACAAGTAATTTTTCCAACAATTGTTTACAGGCAGATTATTTCACTTATAATACACTGTATCACAATTCCAGTGGGCCAGAAGTGTACATACACTAAGTTGACTGTGCCTTTAAACAGCTTGGAAAATTCCAGAAAATTATGTCATGGCTTTAGAATCATCTGATGGGCTAATTGACATAATTTGAGTCAATTGGAGGTGTACCTGTGGATTATATTTCAAGGCCTACCTTCAAACTCAGTGCCTCTTTGCTTGACATTATGCGCAAAAGAAAGAAATCAGCCAAGACCTCAGACAAACATTGTTGACCTCCACAAGTCTGGTTCATCATTGGGAGCAATTTCCAAACGCCTGAAGGTACCCCGTTCATCTGTACAAACAATAGTACGGAAGTATAAACACTATGGGACCACGCATCCGTCATACCGCTCAGGAAGGAGACGCATTCTGTCTCCTTGAGATGAACGTATTTGGTGCGAAAAGTGCAAATCAATCCCAAAACAACAGCAAAGGACCTTGTGAAGATGCTGAAGGAAACTGGTACAAAAGTATCTATATCCACAGTAAAACAAGTCCTATATCGACATAACCTGAAAGGCTGCTCAGCAAGGAAGAAGCCACTGCTCCAAACCCGCCGTAAAAATGCCAGACTATGGTTTGCAAATGCACATGGGGACAAAGATTGTACTTTTTGGAGAAATGTTCTCTAGTCTGATGAAACAAAAATAGAACTGTTTGGCCATAATGACCATTGTTATGCATGGAAGAAAAAGGGGGTGGCTTGCAAGCCGAAGAACACCATCCCAAACGTGAAGCACGGGGGGTTGCAGCATCGTGTTTGGGGGTGCTTTGCTGTAGGAGGGACTGGTGCACTTCACAAAATAGATGGCATCATGAGGGAGGAAAATGATGTGGATATATTGAAGCAACATCTCAAGACATTAGTCAGGAAGTTAAGGCTTGGTCGCAAATGGGTCTTCCAAATGGACAACAAAGTCAAGATATTGGAATGGCCCTCACAAAACCCTGACCTCAAACTCATAGAAAATGTGTGGGCAGAACTGAAAAAGCCTGTGCGAACAAGGAGTCCTACAAACCTGACTCAGTTACACCAGCTCTGTTAGGAGGAATTGGTCAAAATTCACCCAACCTATTGTTGGAAGCTTGTGGAAGGCTACCCGAAACGTTTGACCCAAGTTAAACAATTTAAAGGCAATGCTACCAAATACTAACTGAGTGTATGTAAACTTCTGACCCACTGGGAATGTGAAAGAAATTTAACTAAATTATCATCTCTACTATTATTCTGACATTTCACATTCTTAAAATAAAGTGGTGATCCTAACTGACCTAAGACACGGAATTCTTACTCGGATTACATGTCAGGAATTGTGAAAAACTGAGTTTAAATGTATTTGGCGAAGGTGTATACAGGACTTCAACTGTATCTGCAAGGCTAGCTCTAAAATCATGAGATTAGGATGAGCGCTGAACAAACAGTTAACCAATGTCTTAACTTGCGATGGCATTGTTCTACATATTATGTAAATCTGGGAAAACATTAAGTGTATCAACGTTGTATTTGCATTCCATCAGCCTTAATTGTTGAATGTTTAAATGAGCCTGCCTGGAGTGCCAGATGGGTGTGGTTTGCACTTTTGGAACTATTCAATTTGCAATCAAGTGCAATCAAATATTTTTGATTGCAATCAATTTGCAATCAAATATTTTGACAGACAATGAATACTATTTGAACCCAAGACTGAGCTATACAAGCATCCATGTTTGTGAACAGAAATGCACAAGAATGGCAAAATTTGGTCTTGGCACCTGTTCCTTTTCAAAAAAGACTAGCAGTGGAAACATTTAGAAGCCCTCCCACCACCTTTCTTATCAGCACATTGGCTGCAAAGTGTTAATTCAATCACGCCAAGGCTCTTTGCTCTGTCATTCACTTCTCCCATCATACTTTAGGCTCAGCGGAGCGTTCCTCAATGATGGCACCTTTGACTCTACAATAGAAGCTAATTTGTTAGAATCTTTCACAGGTCAGAAGCTGCTTAAAGGTGAAGAGGGTGCCTTGGCCAACAGGAAAATTAAGCCATCCACCGTGCTGGTTGTGGTGTTGGTGGGGTGGAGGGGGGAATAAATGCCCACCCCCGCTTTACGACCATAGACATACAATACATACATTTTCCTCCCCCCGATGCCCGGAATGAGATCTTGCCACCCTTCCCAGATAGCACAGGTTAATAGATTGTTTCCAATCACATGGCTCACAATGAACAGCAAGTTGTTTTCTCTCTTTAGTCTTACTTGGTCAGACAGGAAAACATATGAGGTAATATGGCTGTAGCTAAATATAGCATATAATAGATCTCTCGCTAAGGCATAAGGAGAGGGGTGATGGCAGAGCTATGATTCATGAAAATAATAATGCTCTTGAAATTGACATTTTTTTATTAATTTTTGGCCCTTCAACTTTTCCTCCATGGTCGTTCTGACTGTTCATGCACGATGTGATTTGTGTGCAATTGCTGGCATATTTTTTTGATTGGGTCCATTTTTCCCGTTTGGCTTCGTCTGGCCATGTCGTTGATTGGAAAAGTCCTCTACATTAGTGCAAATAAACTTATTTCATAAGCCAAATAATGAGGTAAAATAAGAGGAGGGATGCAGACCAGAGGGATCCAATCAATCTCAAATTAAATCCATTATCCAGCCCTCAGGAATTGACCTTCTTTCTTTGTACAATTTACACAGCAACCACAGCACACACCAAAAGACATTGCCCTGGTTCACAGTTCACGCTCAATAGTTGCCCAACAAATCACTTTATGCTCATAATAGCCAATAATGTAGCTTTGCATCTCCACCATCTGATTCCACTGAGCTGAAGGCTGTGAGCAAACATCTGGCTGTGAGCAAACATTTACAACATATGGCCTCAGATGGAAATAGTATGTCTATTACATCAGAGTGTTAAAGCAAACAGCAACAAAATGAGACATCAATTTTATTGTTCCCTTACAAAAAAAGATTGCAGTCGGAGTGCAGTATAACTGCAGTACACTGCAGTATAACTGCAGTTAGAATGTAGTATAACTACAGTATGCTGCAAATACTGCATCCAAAATATACGTTTTTTACTCCATTCATTTTACAGTGAAACTGTAGTTCCAGTGCAGTATAACTGCAGTTATTCTGCAATTACTGTGTCCAAAATACCACAATTGACTGCAGTTTACTGCAGTTTACAAAACTGCAATATTTTTAGTAAGGGATTCATTCAGTAGTTTTTCTTTCATCTTTTATTGAATCTTTGGAAATAAAAATACAGTATAGTATAGGATTTGTTGACTTGATGTCATACTCTAATTGAGCATACTTTCATAATGAATTCAGAACATTATGTTAACATTACTTTGACAATAGATAAAAAATATGTTGACACAATCTGGGTTGACAGTATGTTTAGTGCTGTCAGGGCAATTCCTTAAGAGGCCTTTAAAATATGATGCTATCTTCCTTCACATAGACATCTGTGCAATGTCTTTGAATGTGTTTTACAATATGTTTTACGGTAGGCAACACTTGTCCCTGACAGTGCAAATCCCTGAATTCTGAGAGGTGTGTGCTTTTTTCCAATCCCATTCTCTCACAGTTGTGGCTATCCAAGGCACTCCTGGACATTGAGGTCATCACCAATAGAAGGTATTTTTACTATTTACTTCATTTTTGTTCTGTTACTAGTTTATCACTGAGAGTTTTTTTGAGGCACTTCGGTTAAACACATTTATCCGGATATTGTTAGAGACACACTGTAGCCTACCTTCATATCATTAACTTGCATGTTTGACTGCTACACAATTCAAACAATAGAGGGTGGGCTTGGTATTAAGTCACATTGGAGAAAAGATAAGTAGAAGACAAGGAAGTTTTAAACAAGTAATTAACAGTGTGGATTAAAATAATCTTTCATTCTGTTACCAATCATATTGTTCTGGTGAGGAAGCTTTGGGTGAGTGCTTGATGTACAGTATAGTGTTTTAGTGCATTACTAAAAGAGAAATACCCTCATTTTTGTCTTTTCAACAACATAAAACACTTGCAAAAATCAATGCCTTATAATTCCACACTATTGATATACCTCGATAATGCAGCAATTGAACTTTGACAGTGGTGATGAGACGATGTAGATGAAGAGTAATTGTGCCCTGACCCATGTAATGCCTTGGCCACCATATCACCTCAGCCTCCCGCTGCACATTCCACCTTACAAACCCTTGGCTTTGGCAAGGTGATAAATTACAGTTCTTAACTACCATTGATTACTTTGTGCTTCTCCACTTTGTGTGACAACTGTTCAGTCACTCTGAATGGACCTTAATGGCACATTAGAGGGAGGAAAGCATACAGCTTCCCTAGCATTGATTAAACCTGCTTGTTGCTTAATAACTTAGACAAACTGACATGTACTGGCCTTTGGTGGCTAGAGACCAAACAGAGACATGAGACCAATATCTGGCAAAACTGGAGGGCTTTATGGGTCTTCCTCACCTAAGGTGACGTTTAAAACCAGGTTTCAGAGGATTGAAATGGAAGACCCCATATAGGTCCACAGAGTGACAGTGCAGAGTTCATACAACTGTGGTTGTATTTTGGAGGTGCCATTATTTAAAATAAGTCTTCTCTTGTACTGTTATGGCCATGGGGAGAATGAAATATATTTCCAGTTTGACCAATGGCAACACCTAGCTAGTAGAGTTCATGGAACTGGCACGTATTATGACAGGACAGGTCTAAACAAATGTAATTGCACATGATTAGTTTAAAACATTACTGGGAGGAATATTACTCAATATGAACAGGAATTGGGTCTTATTTGTTGAAGTGTCTCAAGCATTACATTTTAGTTAACCATTTTTAGCAATTGTTAAAAAATCCAGAAATTATGAGAAAAGAGTAAATGCCATATAAAATGTTGGTCCCACATGATGTCAGACAAATAACTTGTGTTACCCTTCTCCAGCACGGGATAAGAAAGTCTGATTTTAAAGCAGGTTTGATCTGTGAATGTAGTTCCTGCTGGAAATGATGATAGGTACAAGGCTGCCAATCTGAAACAATCAATTTTGACATTTTTGTCAGCTTGTGACCTATTGGTGATACTATTGACCCAGTCATCTACAAAGTGTCAACAACATGTCAACCCAAGTCAGAAAAAAAAACTAAATAAAGTAACACTCATTAGAATAAAGATAATATAATCTCAGAAATAATAGTGGCAGCTTGAGGAGTCTATAAGAATCTGTCTCAAAGATGTCTATTGTCTCTGAACTGCAAGTCAAAATGCCACGAAAGATTTCCCCTGGCAGGTCAGCATGCCTCTGGGGTCGGGGCTTTTGCCCTGGCTTGGTGCTCCAGGCCACCATCAGGCCACAGTTAGTTCAGAGTGGGCCTGGCACTGCTGTCACCCACAGATCATGTGAAACCACAGAGAGTCGAGCCGTATACTCAGGGTTAAACTGATTAGTTGTGCACTTGTGCTCCTTGGGTCAGAGTTTAAAGAACAAAAGTGTTATTATAGGATCTGTATTTCTCCTCTGGGTTACTTAATGCCATCATTTCTTTTAGCACACAAAATTCAGTTGAAGATGGTCCCTGAAAGAGTTGTGCCATTCCTTCTCTTCAGCTGTCCTTTCTTTCCTCTTTCTGTGGCAATCACAAATCCCCTACACTCCTTGTTACTTTCCCACCAAACCCCCATTCCAAACTCACGACACCTCACCATAACCCTCTAGTATAACACATACAAACTCACGACACCTCACCATACCTCTCTAGTATAACACACACAAACTCACTATACCTCACCATACCTCTCTCGTATAACACACACACACAACCTCACTATACCTCACCATACAACACACGCACACTCACGATACCTCACCATACCTCTCTTTTATTTTTATTTAGCATTTATTTAACTAGGCAAGTCAGTTAAGAACAATTTCTTATTTACAATGATGGCCTACCAAAAGGCAAAAGGCCTGCTGCGGAGATGGGGGCTGGGATTAAAAATAACAAATAAAATAACAAATATAAAACACACATCACGACAAGAGAGACACCACAACACTATATAAACAGAAACCTAAGACAACAACATAGCATGGCAGCAACACAACATGGCAGCAGCACAAGACAGGGCACAAACATTATTGGGCACAGAAAACAGCACATAGGGCAAGAAGATAGAGACAACAATACATCATGCAAAGCATCCACAACTGTCAGTAAGAGTGTCCATTATTGAGATAAAACTGTCCACTTTGAGTGTTTGCTGCAGCTCGTTCCAGGTCGCTAGCTGCAGCGAACTGAAAAGACGAGCAACCCAGGGATGTGTATGCTTTGGGGACCTTTAGCAGAATGTGACTGGCAGAATGGGTGTTGTATATGGTGGATGAGGGCTGCAGAAAATATCTCAGATAGGGGGGAGTGAGGACTAATGGGGTTAAATAAATAAGCAACAACCAGTGGGTCTTGCAACGGGTATACAGAGATGACCAGTTTACAGAAGAGTATGGAGTGCAGTGATGTGTCCTATAAGGAGCATTGGTGGTAAATCTGATGGCCGAATGGTAAAGAATATCTAGCCACTCGAGAGAACCCTTACCCGACGATCTTTAAATTATATCTCCATAATCTAGCATGGGTAGGATGGTCATCTGAATCAGGGTTAGTTTGGCAGTTGGGGGTGAAAGAGGAGCGATTACGAAAGAGGAAACCAAGTCTAGATTTAACTTTAACTTTTTGAGAGAATACTTTGATATGTGCTGAGAGAAGGACAGTGTACCATCTAGCCATACTCCCAAGTACTTGTATGAGGTGACTACCTCAAGCTCTAAACCCTCAGAGGTAGTAATCACACCTGTGGGGAGAGGGGCATTCTTCTTACCCAACCATATGACCTTTGTTTTGGAGGTGTTCAGAACAAAGGAACGCTTGTTGGACACTAAGAAAACTTTGTTGTGGAGCATTTAACACAAAATCCAGGGAGGGGCCAGTTGAGTGTAAGGTTGTATCATCTGCATATAAATGGATGAGAGAGCTTCTTGAGCTATTTTGTTGATGTAAATTGAGAAGAGCGTGGGGCCTAGGACCAAGCCTTGGGGCACACCCTTGGTGACAGGCAGTGGCTGAGACAGCAGATGCTCTGACTTTATACACTGCACTCTTTGAGAGAGGTAGTTAGCAAGTTATAACACACAAACTCACCATACCTCTCTTTTATAACACACACAAACTCTCTTCCATTCTCTCTTCTATTTCTGTTTTTCTCTGGATTTCACTCAACCTCCTGTTCTGTTTGACAGTTTTCCTCTCACTTTCACCCACACTCCTCTCTGGGAAATGTCAATCTTTTCCTGACAAGTTCTTCACTGACTGGAAAAGAAGCAAGGCCTCTGGAGATTATCAGAGGTCTTCTGCCAAAAATATGCGTGGGAATAGTTTGGATGGGAAGGGACTTTTAATTGTTGTTTTTTTCCTTCTGGAATTATCCAGTGGAAAAATTCAGTGATTCTTAATTTGTTTACCTTATGTAAGAATAAGGCATGAAACTATGGGTGGCAATGATTAAATATGAGTAGTCATACAATGTGATAGAAACATAGAAGAAGAGTCAATTTTAGTTTGTTTTTGGTTTATCAGTGCTATACTTTAACTTTTTCTCAATTAGAAAATATAATATTGCTATATAGTACTTGTAAGATACATAGGGGTAATTAATTAATCAGCCAACTTTGAAGAGAGCATATTTAGTTGCTATGTTTATACACTTAGGAGCCAGCTGGGAAAACAGGCGCTGTACTTTCAGATTCATTAAATGCACAATCAGATGGTTTCCTGACTGGAGCGTTTTCAGGTTCAACTAAGAGTTAGAGGACTTGGAGGGGGCTCTGGGGGTTCATGGATGTCTATAGGCAGATGTTATTTTTGTTGGCCAAATTGTCGTGATCTGTAATGATTATATCCCAGACATCCTCTAATAAAAGATTCAATCAACTGATTTATTTAAAAACAGTAGCTACTGCATGTATGGATGGGAATAGCACATTAAATGCAGGAAAATGTACTGTATGTCATTGCCTGTACACTTTAAGCTTTGTTCAAACTCCAAGCTTTGTTTCAGATTCAGCATTTTATTCATATTGAAGTTAGAACATTGTAATTTATAAAGTAAAAAGTTGAGCAAAAGAAGCTTGGGCTGATCTGACAAAGTAATAGCCATTTGTTTGCCAAACAAGCCAGGTGGAATTTCATTTGATAATAATATTTGTGAATAGAAAAGAAATTGACTGCATGCTGTATCAGCCTGGTATCAGTTTATAATAAGCATCACATTGTGAAGCTTTTGCAAAAATATCTACATCACAGTAATTGACACCTAAGTCAATACATTGCATTCAATGTACAAAACGTTTGAGTCAACCCTGCAACGCTTTTCAAATGTGTCAGTGTATTTGACGCATAGGTTAAAACATTGCATTCAATGTACAAAACGTTTGAGTCAACCCTGCAACGCTTTTCAAATGTGTCAGTGTATTTGACGCATAGGTTAAAACATTGGATTCAATGTACAAAACGTTTGTGCAATGCTTTTTAAATGTCAGTATATTTTATTGATATGTTAATACATTAGATTAAATGTACCCCCAAAAAATAAAATAAAAACACTTTTAACATGCATTAGAAAGTAGATGCATTTTCAGTTAATGATAAAGCTGCAATGGGTAAATTCTACTTTTTTCTAATTGGAAAGAGACATATACAGGCAAACAGACATACAGACAGCACAGTATTTGCCTTGTCAAAACAAATGGACCTAATGTGGAAGCTGATTTAGACCCTCAGGAAATCAACTGGTTTGATTGAGTTTTCTGGTGAGCATGGCAGTGGGAATGTTTGGTTATTTGTTATTGTTTGGCACAAAGGAGTCGAAACAAAACAAACCTTTGAGACTCACATTTTTGGGAAAAGGGGTTCAATATAAAGTCCCAGTTTACGTTCTTTATTCCGTGTAAACATATCCCAGTGATGTTGTTGGCAAGAAGTTGATACTGCATTGAGTGATTCCTATCTGGTGGCACTATTTCTTAGAGATGTGGTTATGTGATACAGAGGGATAACTTTGAAAAGGGGATGAGTTTCCCATGTTCCCAGAGAAGGGGTAGTCACCGAGGCATAGTCTGTTGCTTTTTTCTCTGCACAACGCAACTGAAGTCCTTCAACGGATCAATTTAGCTAGGTCCATCTGTTGTTACAAAATGTCACTTACCATCTTTGTTCCGTAATCGACTTAAAAGGGCATTTATTGCTGGTGCAAAATGAGGCTAGATTCTTCTAGCAGATAAGCATACCAAAGTGAGGGTAGGGGGCCATCATAGAGCACAGAGAGATGTGTCTAAGCAACTGTATTTACACATTGTCCATGCTGATGAAAGGAACGGAATGTTGTTGAATAACATTACTGATTAATCAATTCTGCCCAGTCCTAAAGTTGACAGTCTCAAAATTATACCAGGCTATGACTGTCTTGAAAATTTGAAAATGCTTATCAAACTTTTAGAATAATATTGTATTGATTCAAAATGTCCCACGCAGCAACCTTTTACATTTGCCCTTTCTTAATTTACCTTAATGCCAATGTTAAATATGTGAACGGAGAAGGTCAACGAATGACACAACTGAATTAGTGCGGCTAAACAATGCATCTGTTATTTTTGAAATGACACTGTTATTACATTATGAGCAGCTCCTATGGTTGAAGAATAGTTGTTGATAGAATGGAGCATCTTCAGATCCTCTGGACCGCCAAGCGTAATCAATGACTACATGAGTCTTTTTAATCATATCCCCATGAAATATACAAAAATACAATATTTTGGTAGGTGTTCCCTTTTGTTTACATATTTATTCAATTATGTTTCATTTTTAATGTCATTTTGATAACTTGATTGACTCAGCCCCTTTGACATGGCGTCTGGGGATGCATGCCTACCACAGTGATGGCCTGGGTCTGGCTGCTTTGTCCAGATCACAGAGAGAACGCCAATAGAGAAGAGCAAGGGAAGCTGGCTAATGTAAACCAGGGAACGCAGGGTGTGAAAGCCCTGCTCTGTTTTGACACATTTACAAAACAATAGAGAAATCTACATTAATCTGGAGCTGGAGTGGCTGTGGGAAGCAGGGTGAACCATCCACGTGTGATGTGATGGTGGCGTGCAGGAGGAAGGAGGCTGAGGAGCTCCTCTAAGCCAAGGCCTGGGATTTGAATCACTGCTCCACAGGAAGCTTGACTGGCTGGTTTGTTTAGCTGGATGTGATTTCGAGTGGCAGGAGGGGTGTTGCCTGGTCATAAGAAACACAATGGGGTATACTTTCTGAACACGACTAATAGGCAATAATGCCATGGCCACCGTCCGAGCAATTTGTTGTCCATGTCTGCAGATTAAGATGTGCCCCTCCTTTTATTAATCATGCAGGGCCCCCGCCTGTGCAGTGGTAGGAGAGTATGAGCATGTAATGAGAGTTCATTTACTATGGAGTCATTGTCGTTTAGTCATTGTGCCCCTGACTTATTAATCCATAGCTTGCAGGTAGAGGTCATTGGATTATTTAAAATTACTCATATTTAGATAAGCATAACCTGATGCAAAATGTAAGTGCAATTTTGTCTGGACAACTTTGAACATGTTCAGTCTTACTAACATTTGGCTAAACACGCTAGGAACATATTGTATAAACAGACAGGACAAAAAAAACCAGGAGTATCCTATTGCAGGAAATAACTAATCTTGTTCTCTCAGGAACTGATTCCAGGAAAGGGGGTACAAGAGAGAAAGAAAAAAGATAGGGAGTTAGGCATTGGGATTTAGAACACTGAACAAGATAGATTCTTCCAAATTCTAATTGGAGAACAGTTGATTTAATTGGTATCCATTTGGCTGACAAAAGAACGCGAGGGTAGTGGGCAGGCAGGAATGCCCCTGGGGGCGATGTGAACATGGAGTGGCTCTGCTCAACGCTCGGGGACGGATCACTTCCAAAGACAAACCGTGGGAGCTGGCAGGACAGATTGCAGTGGGGGGGAAGGGGGAGACCAAATTCATGGCGGAGTGAGAAGCTTTCAACAGAGAGGCATCTTTATTTGGAGGACGAAGGCTATTTCAGAGGCAGAGCCGCTCGGAGTAGTGATGTGTAATGTGACTCTGACCCTGGGAGGACAGAAGTGGATACGGTCCATCAGTCCCTGTAACCCGAGGCTTTGGTGGCAGATAAACCTAAATTAAGATGATCACAACAAACTCCTAAGTACTCTTAGCATTTCAATCTCTCTCATTGTATCTGCTTTGTGAAAGATGAAGATCTATACATAATAAAACATTTATCACTAAACAAGAGCAGCATTAATCAACATATGAGACCCGATTCAGGAAGATGAGCGTAAGATTCACTTTCTTTCTTTATAGGAGAGACCATTTAATAAATATAAAAAATAATTAAAACACTTATTTGTTGTTGCAGAACTTCCTTCTCGAACATGTGAACTTTAAGGCCTTAAGTGCCTTAATAACAAACTAGTATGTGATCTGTAAATATTTCTGCGTAAAATAAATACAAATTTGTGTTTCCCTCAGTGTTCGCTCTTTCTACCTTCAATAAAACCAACAGAACATATGTATTCACAGATGTATCAGAGGGGGAAAAAGTGTGGGTTACTGACCATTGCTTGTGAACTGGTGTGTGCTCCCATATATAGGCAAGTGAGCAGAAAATATCTGCACACGGTATTGAATTGCTTAATCAAGCCCTCTTTACTGATGACATTTTTTCTGAGTAGAACTTCAACAGCTAATCATAAAGCTGGCATCTGCTGTCCATGTAGATGATGCATGGTGTCTATGGGATGGAGAGGCTCATGTGCAGAGCATAGCATTGCAAAGAGGGGATCCCAGGTGTTGGAGTGTTTTTCCTGCCTCTGCAAATAGGACGGGTGGGGGAGCGAGGACAGATGACCTACAGAGGGTTCAGAGGCAGGGGCCAGGCACTGGAGACCTTCACAGTCTGCCTCAGGGGAACACAGACACTACTTATCTCTTCCTACTCGTTTACTTATTTTTTATGCTCTTCCACAGTCCTGCTTTCATTTCCCTTTTGCTCCCAGTTCAGGAGAACATCGATTGTAGCATTATTTCCTACTTAAAAGTCTTGTATTAAATATGCTGGCAAGCATTTTAAGAGAGGAGAAAGTTTGTTTTTGTTGTGTTTAATGTATCCTCATCTACAGTAATGCGTCATTCTTATAATGCATTATAAACCTACAGTATATTGTGTATTGGTATTTTTATGCAGTCTGCCCCCTTTTCAGGAACAGGAAAAAAAACAAGTTTACTGGAACATACACACATATCCCCCTCCCACACACACACCTATTATGAAATGAATGGCTCTGTACAATGTTCTTCTTGCTATTCCACTGTTTAGTTTAAGAGTATAGTCAGTTCTGCTTCTCTGCTTTTGTAGCAACCGTAGCAGATTTAATCCCTTTACAGTATATGACAGGTCTGCCCTCACCTTGCCCAGCACTTAAAGAAGTAATCTCTCAAAAAGTCGCCTTTCAATTAAAGCCTGTGTGAATGTGCGTCCATGCAGAGGAGAGTGCTGTATGCTGGGGAAGAATGGGCCCATTCCTGATGTAAATGCAGAGATGCATATCAGTGTTAATCCATTGCTTTGTAGTCAAAGCCATACCCAAAGTCTGTCTAATTTCCCTCGCCCTCCCTTTTGCAGCCAGAAGTGTATCGATCGGCAGTAATTGAAGTGTACTTGATAATCTGCAAGGCAACAGGGGAGAGGGACACCCTCATCTCTCACATCGATGCACAGAGAATGGGGCTGTAGGGTTGTGTGTGTTTGACTGTGAGTGTGTGGCGGAGGGGAGCTCTCTAAGGTATGGGCGGGTAGAGCAACACCCCCTTCACCGTTTCTTCTCAGCTGATTAAACTCATTGAGAGCCAGACGAGTGGAACAAATAGATATAAAGGTTTGCCTGGCAGCTTACAGCCATTCAGATTTCTTCATTGAAACAGACAGAGCCTAGTCTCCAAGGCCTGTTTTATACTGACATTACGCCGCTGGAGTGCCTGTTTCTGAAATGAACCATACATTATGCATCACACACTCTAAGATATCTCAGGTGGAAACTTTAAGAGTGTTTAATTGGCTTATATGGTTAGATACCTTTCTTGGACCAGTGATCACTAAAAATGCATGTTAAAAGTTTACACTGCTGTATGATCAAATACTTGCCTTACACATCATAGACAGAATGCACAATACCTTATACGTCTGAATGAACAATACCTTATTCGTCTAAATGAACAATGTACACAATGTACAGAGACATCATATGACTGATCCAGTCAATCTGCTGATGTCAAAACCGGCTCAAGGTTTGAAAATATATGAGCCGAATCTGAGTCCTTCCCCCCCCTCCAACAACGTACTATATTCGTCAAGTTGGCGAGTTTCCTCCTTCTGAAAGGTTTATGGGTGGGTTCAGTGGGTGGGACCCTCCAGGCCATGTGGACTAAGGAGGAGTTTTAATCATAGGTCAAAGTAAAAACTGAGGTCACCCAAGAGGTGAGAGAAAATGAGGATACTTCATAGGGTTTAAGAAGGGAAAGACCCCATATCATTCATGACAAGAATTAGAGGCCAAGAATGTTCAATACAAAGAAGAATACAGCAGATTCCCGGATAAATGTTGAATAGATAAATACTGTGCCAGTATATGATACCAAATATATATACATTTTTAAACATAAGTCTTGAAAAAAGGAGGCATAGTGGTGAAATAGCTTGAGTAGGGCTTGGAACATGCACTCAAATCTTGAATTGCTCTGGATAGCGATAACAGCCTTTAATCAAGAGTTATTGATATATCAACATCTATGTAGAGCCTGGTTGTGAGGTCAGGCGAAAAGGATACCTTTTAGGACCCCTCATCGCTCTTCTATAAACATTATCACACTGTCAAATGTGTTAAACGGCATACGTTTTAGTTCATGAAGGATTCGATTTTAGATTTTTTTATTTGATTTATAAATGACTTTGATGAGCAATACCATGTAATGAAATAAATAAATAAATAAATATATATATATATATGTGTGTGTGTGTTAAACATCAATGAAAGCACAATTGGTATTCTATGTAAATGTAATTTTATAATTTCATTGGCATGCCCATAAGGCACGCTGAAAGTGCTAGGGTCCTACAGGAGGGGTTAGCGGTATCATATTTGTAATCAGTATGCTTCAGCCTGCTCTCTCTCTCGTTCTCTCGCTCTCTCTCGCACGCACACATGCACGCAGGCAGGCACGCGCACACTCACGGCATGCACGCACGCAGGCAGGCACAGTGGCTCACTGACACAGAGCGCCTGCCCTGCAGAGAAAATAAGAAATAACCATAACTCGTCTCTCCGTCGGCCTGCCCTGTGTGACCCCTGTTTTAAGTGGGCAGCAGGTAATTGCTGAGGCGGTGTTGCCCATCAGCCTACAACTCCATGTGTGTCATCTCTATTTATTATATTCTGCACGCTCCTCAGGCCTTGGCAATCCATTTCACAAGGATACAGGGCTGATATCAGCTGCCATGCGCATTATGAGGCGAGCCCTCCTCTTATCAAGTGCAGAATTGCCTGCTAGAGGTCAGGAACAGATAACCAGAGGTGTAAACCCCCCAGACAGAGGTGGGAAGGTGATGTTGAGAGGGGGTACAAAGAACAAAACACACAGCAAGGAAAAGGTTACGACCCTTGTAAGGTGCCTCTTGTTATAGCTGACCTTCAGAATTTCATCATCAGCGCTCCTGACTGCTTAATAATTCGGAGGCACCGGTCTCATCTCGCTCTTGAGGCAGGCGGGGCGAACCTGCAGACGCCCCATCTCTGATTATCTCCCGGCACTATTTGCAGACCTTTATAGACCGGCAACAACTCCATCAATCACAGGGTCTACCTCCCTACTCCTTAGGTTGCCCCATGTCCCCTATGATTCATACCTATCATGTTTGGGGGGACAGAGAATACATACGGACCACATAGGTCCCATGTTTATAGAAGACAATATATACAATAAACATACAGTATATACTACATTACATAGGAGCCAATGTATGTGGACAGTATGAACATCTAATTCCAAAATCATGGGCTTTAATATGGAGTTGGTCCCCCCTTTGCTGCTATAACAGCCTTCACACTTCTAGGAAGGTTTTCCACTAGATGTTGGAACGTTGCTGCGGGAACTTACTTCCATTCAGCCACAAGAGCATTTGTGAGGTTTGGCACTGATGTTGGGCGATTAGGCCTGGCTCACAGTCTACGTTCCAATTCATCCCTAAGTTGTTTGATGGGGTTGAGGTCAGGACTCTGTGCAGGCCAGAAAAATGATTCCACACCGATCGCGACAAACCATTTCTGTATGGACCACGCTTTGTGCACGGGGACATTGTCATGCTGAAAGAGAAAAGGACCTTCCCTAAACTGTTGCCACTTAGTTGGAAGCACAGAATCGTCTAGAATGTCATTGTATGCTGTAGCATTAAGATTTCCATTCACTTGAACTAAGAGGCCTAGCCCGAACCATAAAAAACAGCCCCAGACCATTATTCCTCCTCCACCAAACTTTACTGTTGGCCCTATACATTGGGGCAGGTAGCGTTCTCCTGGAGTCTTCTCGCACCAGACCCAAATCCCCATTATTCGCATGAAGAGGAGACCCCTATACAGGGGGCGCAGATCCAGGTGCTTGGTGAGAAATTGTCGGCAAGTGGATAACCTGCCTTTACCATCCATCCTACAGGAGAACATGCAATCACTAGAGAATAAACTGGGTTAGATCCGTTCGAGACTATCGTACCAACGGGACATTAAAAACTGAAATATCTTATGTTTCACCGAATCGTGGCTGAACGAGGACATGGATAATATACAGTCGGCTGAGTTTTCCGTGCATGAGTTTGTGGTCTGTGTATATTTGTCAACAAAAGCTGGTGCGCAATCTCTAATATTTAGGAAGTATCGAGGTTTTGATCTCCTGAGGTAGAGTACCTCATCATAAACTGTAGACCACACTATTTACAAAGAAAGTTTCCATCACAGGAGGTTCAAATCAAATCAAATTTATTTTTTTATATAGCCCTTCGTACATCAGCTGATATCTCAAAGTGCTGTACAGAAACTCAGCCTAAAACCCCAAACAGCAAGCAATGCAGGTGTAGAAGCACGGTGGTTAGGAAAAACTCCCTAGAAAGGCCAAAACCTAGGAAGAAACCTAGAGAGGAACCAGGCTATGTGGGGTGGCCAGTCCTCTTCTGGCTGTGCCGGGTGGAGATTATAACAGAACATGGCCAAGATGTTCAAATGTTCATAAATTACCAGCATTGTCGAATAATAATAAGGCAGAACAGTTGAAACTGGAGCAGCAGCACGGTCAGGTGGACTGGGGACAGCAAGGAGTCATCATGTCAGGTAGTCCTGGGGCATGGTTCGAGGGCTCAGGTCCTCCGAGAGAGAGAAAGAAAGAGAATTAGAGAGAGCATATGTGGGGTGGCCAGTCCTCTTCTGGCTGTGCCGGGTGGAGATTATAACAGAACATGGCCAAGATGTTAAAATGTTCATAAATGACCAGCATGGTCAAATAATAATAAGGCAGAACAGTTGAAACTGGAGCAGCAGCACGGCCAGGTGGACTGGGGACTGCAAGGAGTCATCATGTCAGGTAGTCCTGGGGCTCAGGTCCTCCAAGAGAGAGAAAGAGAGAGAGAAGGAGAGAATTAGAGAACGCACACTTAGATTCAAACAGGACACCGAATTGGACAGGAGAAGTACTCCAGATATAACAAACTGACCCTAGCCCCCCGACACATAAACTACTGCAGCATAACTACTGGAGGCTGAGACAGGAGGGGTCATGAGATACTGTGGCCCCATCCGAGGACACCCCCGGACAGGGCCAAACAGGAAGGATATAACCCCACCCAGCACAGCCCCCACACCACTAGAGGGATATCTTCAACCACCAACTTACCATCCTGAGACAAGGCTGAGTATAGCCCACAAAGATCTCCGCCATGGCACAACCCAAGGGGGGGCGCCAACCCAGACAGGATGACCACATCAGTGAATCAACCCACTCAGGTGACGCACCCCTTCCAGGGACGGCATGAGAGAGCCCCAGTAAGCCAGTGACTCAGCCCCTGTAATAGGGTTAGAGGCAGAGAATCCCAGTGGAAAGAGGGGAACCGGCCAGGCAGAGACAGCAAGGGAGGTTCGTTGCTCCAGAGCCTTTCCGTTCACCTTCCCACTCCTGGGCCAGACTACACTCAATCATATAACCCACTGAAGAGATGAGTCTTCAGTAAAGACTTAAAGGTTGAGACCGAGTTTGCGTCTCTGACATGGGTAGGCAGACCGTTCCATAAAAATGGAGCTCTATGGGAGAAAGCCCTGCCTCCAGCTGATTGCTTAGAAATTCTAGGGACAATTAGGAGGCCTGCGTCTTGTGACCGTAGCGTACGTGTAGGTATGTACGGCAGGACCAAATCAGAGAGATAGGTAGGAGCAAGCCCATGTAATGCTTTGTAGGTTAGCAGTAAAACCTTGAAATCAGCCCTTGCTTTGACAGGAAGCCAGTGTAGGGAGGCTAGCACTGGAGTAATATGATCAAATTTTTTGGTTCTAGTCAGGATTCTAGCAGCCGTATTTAGCACTAACTGAAGTTTATTTAGTGCTTTATCCGGGTAGCCGGAAAGTAGAGCATTGCAGTAGTCTAACCTAGAAGTGACAAAAGCATGGATTAATTTTTCTGCATCATTTTTGGAAAGAAAGTTTCTGATTTTTGCAATGTTACATAGATGGAAAAAAGCTGTCCTTGAAATGATCTTGATATGTTCTTCAAAAGAGAGATCAGGGTCCAGAGTAACGCAGAGGTCCTTCACAGTTTTATTTGAGACGACTGTACAACCATTAAGATTAATTGTCAGATTCAACAGAAGATTTCTTTGTTTCTTGGGACATAGAACAAGTTTTGTCCGAGTTTAAAAGTAGAAAGTTTGCAGCCATTCACTTCCTTATGTCTGAAACACATGCTTCAAGCAAGGGCAATTTTGGGGCTTCACCATGTTTCATTGAAATGTACAGCTGTGTGTCATCCGCATAGCAGTGAAATTGTTATGTACTTGAGTGAAGACCCAAAAGCGGTTTTAACAGAAAACAGAGTTCTTTAATGAAAAACAGGAATGGCATAAATCCTCTTCCAACGTTGACAATGGAACAAAAAGAACGTAGTATAGTGCAGGATGCACCTGCCAGGCAGACTCCGACAGGATAGGACAAGGTGGAAGCAAACGAGACGACAGCTTGCTTCTGGCATCAAAAACACAAACAAGAATCAGACACTGAAAGTAGCAGGAACAGAGAGAGAAATAGAGACCTAATCAGAGGGGGAAGAGAGAACAGGTGTGAAAGAGTGAATGAGCTAGTTAGGGGAGATGTAGAACAGCTGAAGAATGAGAGACAGAGAAGGTAACCTAAAAAGACCAGCAGAGAGAGACAGAGTGAAGAGAAAGGACAGGAACAGACATAACAAGACATGACAGTACCCCCCCCCCACTCACCGAGCGCCTCCTGGCGCACTCGAGGAGGAAACCTGGCGGCAACGGAGGAAATCATCGATCAGCGAACGGTCCAGCACGTCCCGAGAGGGAACCCAACTCCTCTCCTCAGGACCGTACCCCTCCCAATCCACTAGGTACTGATGACCACGGCCCCGAGGGCACATGTCCAAAATCTTACGAACCCTGTAGATGGGTGCGCCTCGACAAGGATGGGGGGAGGGACGAGCGGGGGCGCGAAGAACGGGCTTAACACAGGAGACATGGAAGACCGGGTGAACGCGACGAAGATAGCGCGGGAGAAGAAGTCGCACTGCGACAGGATTAATGACCTGGGAAATACGGAACGGACCAATGAACCGCGGGGCCAACTTGCGAGAAGCTGTCTTAAGGGGAAGGTTCTGAGTGGAGAGCCATACTCTCTGACCGCAACAATATCTAGGACTCTTGGTCCTACGCTTATTAGCGGCCCTCACAGTCTGCGCCCTATTACGGCAAAGTGCCGACCTGACCCCCTTCCAGGTGCGCTCGCAACGCTGGACAAAAGCCTGAGCGGAGGGGACGCAGGACTCGGCGAGCTGAGATGAGAACAGCGGAGGCTGGTACCCGAGGCTACTCTGAAAAGGAGATAGACCGGTAGCAGACGAGGGAAGCGAGTTGTGGGCGTACTCTGCCCAGGGGAGCTGTTCTGACCAAGACGCAGGGTTACGAAAAGAAAGACTGCGTAAAATGCGACCAACAGTCTGATTGGCCCGTTCGGCTTGACCGTTAGACTGGGGATGAAAGCCGGACGAGAGACTGACGGAAGCCCCAATCAAACGGCAAAACTCCCTCCAAAATTGAGACGTGAACTGCGGGCCTCTGTCGGAAACGACGTCAGACGGAAGGCCATGAATTCGGAAAACATTCTCGATAATGATCTGAGCCGTCTCCTTAGCAGAAGGGAGCTTAGCGAGAGGAATGAAATGAGCCGCCTTAGAGAATCTATCGACAACCGTAAGAATAACTGTCTTCCCCGCTGATGAAGGCAGTCCGGTGATGAAATCTAAAGCGATGTGAGACCACGGTCGAGAGGGAATGGGAAGCGGTCTGAGACGGCCGGCAGGAGGAGAGTTCCCAGATTTAGTCTGCGCGCAGATCGAACAAGCGGCGACAAATCGACGCGCGTCACGTTCCCGAGTGGGCCACCAGAAACGCTGGCGAATGGAAGCGAGCGTACCCCGAACGCCGGGGTGGCCGGCTAACTTGGCAGAGTGGGCCCACTGAAGAACGGCCGGACGAGTAGGAACGGGAACGAACAGAAGGTTCCTAGGACAAGCTCGCGGCGACGGAGTGTGAGCGAGTGCTTGCTTTACCTGCCTCTCAATTCCCCAGACAGTCAACCCGACAACACGCCCTTCAGGGAGAATCCCTCGGGGTCGGTGGAGACCTCAGAAGAACTGAAGAGACGAGATAAAGCATCAGGCTTGGTGTTTTTGAGCCCGGACGATAAGAAATAACAAACTCGAAACGAGCGAAAAACAGAGCCCAACGAGCCTGACGCGCATTAAGTCGTTTGGCTGAACGGATGTACTCAAGGTTCCTATGGTCAGTCCAAACGACAAAAGGAACGGTCGCCCCCTCCAACCACTGTCGCCATTCGCCTAGGGCTAAGCGGATGGCGAGCAGTTCGCGATTACCAACATCATAGTTACGTTCTGACGGCGATAAGCGATGAGAGAAAAACGCGCAAGGATGGACCTTGCCGTCAGAGAGAGAGCGCTGAGAAAGAATGGCTCCCACGCCCACCTCTGACGCGTCAACCTCAACAACAAACTGACTAGAGATGTCAGGTGTAACAAGAATAGGTGCGGATGTAAAACGATTCTTAAGAAGATCAAAAGCTCCCTGGGCGGAAACGGACCACTTAAAGCACGTCTTAACAGAAGTAAGGGCTGTGAGGGGAGCTGCCACCTAACCGAAATTACGGATGAAACGACGATAGAAATTAGCGAAGCCCAGAAAGCGCTGCAGCTCGACGCGTGACTTAGGAACGGGCCAATCAATGACAGCCTGGACCTTAGCGGGATCCATCTTAATGCCCTCAGCGGAAATAACGGAACCGAGAAAAGGGACAGAGGCGGCATGAAAAGTGCACTTCTCAACCTTCACATAAAGACAGTTCTCCAAAAGGCGCTGGAGGACGCGTCGCACGTGCTGAACATGAATCGAGAGAGACGGTGAAAAAATCAGGATATCGTCCATGTAAACGAAAACAAAAATGTTCAGCATGTCTCTCAGGACGTCGTTAACTAGTGCCTGAAAGACAGCTGGAGCGTTAACGAGGCCGAAAGGAAGAACCCGGTATTCAAAGTGCCCTAACGGAGTGTTAAACGCCGTCTTCCACTCGTCCCCCTCCCTGATGCGCACGAGATGGTAGGCGTTACGAAGGTCCAATTTGGTGAAAAACCTGGCTCCCTGCAGGATCTCGAAGGCTGAAGACATAAGAGGAAGCGGATAACGATTCTTAACTGTTATGTCATTCAGCCCTCGATAATCCACGCATGGGCGCAGGGACCCGTCCTTCTTCTGAACAAAAAAAAACCCGCTCCGGCGGGAGAGGAGGAGGAGACAATGGTACCGGCGTTGAGCGAAACCGACAAATAATCCTCGAGAGCCTTACGTTCGGGAGCCGACAGAGAGTATAATCTACCCCGGGGGAGTAGTTCCCGGAAGGAGATCAATACTACAGTCATACGACCGGTGTGGAGGGAGAGAAGTGGCCTTGGAACGACTGAACACCGTGCGCAGATCGTGATACTCCTCCGGCACCCCTGTCAAATCGCCAGGCTCCTCCTGTGAAGAAGAGACAGAGGAAACAGGAGGGATAGCAGACATTAAACAGGTCACATGACAAGAAACATTCCAGGATAGGATAGTATTACTAGACCAATTAATAGAAGGGTTATGGCGCACTAGCCAGGGATGACCCAAAACAACAGGTGTAAAAGGTGAACGAAAAATTAAAAAAGAAATGGTTTCGCTATGATTACCAGAGACAGTGAGGGTTAAAGGCAGCGTCTCACGCTGAATCTTGGGGAGAGAACTACCATCTAAAGCGAACAAGGCCGTGGGCTCCCTAACTGTCTGAGAGGAGGAATGTCATGTTCCCGAGCCCAGGTCTCGTCCATAAAACAGCCCTCCGCCCCAGAGTCTATCAAGGCACTGCAGGAAGCAGATGAACCGGGCCAGCGGAGATGGACCGGAAAGGTAGTGCGTGATCCAGAAGGAGAGGCCTGAGTAGTTGCGCTCACCAGTAGCCCTCCCCTTACTGATGAGCTCTGGCTTTTACTGGACATGAGGTGACAAAATGACCAGCGGAGCCGCAGTAGAGACAGAGGCGATTGGTGATTCTCCGTTCCCTCTCCTTGGCCGAGATGCGGATACCCCCCAGCTGCATAGGCTCAGCATCCGAGCCGGCGGAGGAGGGTGGCAGTGATGCGGCAGGTGGCAGTGATGTGGAGAGGGGAGCAACGGAGAACGCGAGCTCCTTTCCACGAGCTCGGCGACGAAGATCAAACCGTCGCTCTATGCGAATAGCGAGGGCTATTAAGGAGTCCAGACTGGAAGGAACCTCCCGGGAGAGGATCTCATCCTTAACCTCGACGAGGAGACCCTCCAGAAAACGAGCGAGCAAAGCCGGCTCGTTCCAGTCACTAGAGGCAGCGAGAGTGCGAAACTCAATAGAATAATCCGTTATGGATCGATTCCCTGACATAGGGAAGACAGGGCCCTGGAAGCCTCCTCCCCAAAAACAGAACGGTCAAAAACCCGTATCATCTCCTCCTTAAAGTCCTGAAACTGGTTAATACACTCAGCCCTCGCCTCCCAGATTGCCGTGCCCCACTCACGCGCCCGTCCGGTAAGGAGAGAAATGACGTAGGCGATGCGGGCTGCGCTCCTGGAGTAAGTGTTGGGCTGGAGAGAGAACACCACATCACACTGAGTGAGGAATGAGCGGCACTCAGTGGGCTCCCCAGAGTAACAGGGCGGGTTGTTGATCCTGGGCTCCGGAGACTCGGAAACCCTGGAAGTGGGCGGTGGATCGAGGTGGAGTTGGTGAACCTGTCTTGTGAGGTCGGAGACTTGGACGGCCAGGGTCTCAACGGCATGTCGAGCAGCAGACAATTCCTCCTCGTGTCTGCCTAGCATCGCTCCCTGGATCTCGACGGCGGAGTGAAAAGGGTCCGGAGCCGCTGGGTCCATTCTTGGTCTGATTCTTCTGTTATGTACTTGAGTGAAGACCCAAAAGCGGTTTTAACAGAAAACAGAGTTCTTTAATGAAAAACAGGAATGGCATAAATCCTCTTCCAACGTTGACAATGGAACAAAAAGAACGTAGTATAGTGCAGGATGCACCTGCCAGGCAGACTCCGACAGGATAGGACAAGGTGGAAGCAAACGAGACGACAGCTTGCTTCTGGCATCAAAAACACAAACAAGAATCAGACACTGAAAGTAGCAGGAACAGAGAGAGAAATAGAGACCTAATCAGAGGGGGAAGAGAGAACAGGTGTGAAAGAGTGAATGAGCTAGTTAGGGGAGATGTAGAACAGCTGAAGAATGAGAGACAGAGAAGGTAACCTAAAAAGACCAGCAGAGAGAGACAGAGTGAAGAGAAAGGACAGGAACAGACATAACAAGACATGACAGAAATGACTTCCGGCGCCGATAGAGATGGCCGCCTCGCTTCGCGTTCCTAGGAAACTATGCAGTTTTTTTTTTTTACGTGTTATTTCTTACATTAGTACCTCAGGTCATCTTAGGTTTCATTACATACAGCCGAGAAGAACTACTGTATATAAGATCAGCGTCAACTCACCATCAGTACGACCAAGAATATGTTTTTCGCGACGTGGATCCTTTGTTCTGCCTTACAAACAGGACAACGGAATGGATCGCATGCAGCGACCCCAAAAAACGACTCCGAAAAAGAGGGAAACGTAGCGGTCTTCTGGTCAGACTACGGAGACGGGCACATCGTGCCCCACTTCCTAGCATTCTTCTTGCCAATGTCCAGTCTCTTGACAACAAGGTTGATGAAATCCGAGCAAGGGTAGCATTCCAGAGGGACATCAGAGACTGTAACGTTCTGTGCTTCACGGAAACATGGCTCACTGGAGAGACGCTATCCGATGCGGTGCAGCCAACGGGTTTCTCCACGCATCGCGCCGACAGAAACAAACACCTTTCTGGTAAGAAGAGGGGTGGGGGTGTATGCCTTATGGCTAACGAGGCATGGTGCGATGAAAGAAACATACAGGAACTCAAATCCTTCTGTTCACCTGATTTAGAATTCCTCACAATCAAATGTAGACCGCATTACCTACCAAGAGAATTCTCTTCGATTATAAACACAGCCGTATATATCCCCCCCCCAAGCAGACACATCGATGGCTCTGAACGAACTTTATTTAACTCTTTGCAAACTGGAAACCATTTATCCGGAGGCTGCATTCATCGTTGTTGGGGATTTTAACAAGGCTAATCTGAAAACAAGACTCCCTAAATTTTATCAGCATATCGATTGCGCAACCAGGGGCGGAAAAACCTTGGATCACTGTTACTCTAACTTCCGCGACGCATATAAGGCCCTGCCCCGCCACCCTTTCGGAAAAGCTGACCACAACTCCATTTTGCTGATACCTGCCTACAGACAAAAGCTAAAAAAAGAAGCTCCCACGCTGAGGTCTGTCCAACGCTGGTCCGACCAAGCTGACTCCACACTCCAAGACTGCTTCCATCACGTGGACTGGGACATGTTTCGTATTGCGTCAAATAACAACATTGACGAATACGCTGATTCGGTGTGCGAGTTCATTAGAACGTGCGTTGAAGATGTCGTTCCCATAGCAACGATTAAAACATTCCCTAACCAGAAACCTTGGATTGATGGCAGCATTCGTGTGAAACTGAAAGCGCGAACCACTGCTTTCAATCAGGGCAAGGTGTCTGGTAACATGACTGAATACAAACAATGCAGCTATTCCCTCCGTAAGGCTATCAAACAAGCTAAGCGTCAGTACAGAGACAAAGTAGAATCCCAATTCAACGGCTCAGACACAAGAGGCATGTGGCAGGGTCTACAGTCAATCACGGACTACAGGAAGAAATCCAGCCCAGTCACGGACCAGGATGTCTTGCTCCCAGGCAGACTAAATAACTTTTTTGCCCGCTTTGAGGACAATACAGTGCCACTGACACTGCCTGCAACGGAAAAATGTGGTCTCTCCTTCACTGCAGCCGAGGTGAGTAAAACATTTAAACGTGTTAACCCTCGCAAGGCTGCAGGCCCAGACGGCATCCCCAGCCGCGCCCTCAGAGCATGCGCAGACCAGCTGGCTGGTGTGTTTACGGACATATTCAATCAATCCCTATACCAGTCTGCTGTTCCCACATGCTTCAAGAGGGCCACCGTCGTTCCTGTTCCCAAGAAAGCTAAGGTAACTGAGCTAAACGACTACCGCCCCGTAGCACTCACTTCCGTCATCATGAAGTGCTTTGAGAGACTAGTCAAGGACCATATCACCTCCACCCTACCTGACTCCCTAGACCCACTCCAATTTGCTTACCGCTGAAATAGGTCCACAGACGATGCAATCTCAACCACACTGCACACTGCCCTAACCCATCTGGACAAGAGGAATACCTATGTGAGAATGCTGTTCATCGACTACAGCTCGGCATTCAACACCATAGTACCCTCCAAGCTCGTCATCAAGCTCGAGACCCTGGGTCTCGACCCCGCCCTGTGCAACTGGGTACTGGACTTCCTGACGGGCCGCCCCCAGGTGGGGAGGGTAGGTAACAACATCTCCTCCCCGCTGATCCTCAACACTGGGGCCCCACAACGGTGCGTTCTGAGCCCTCTCCTGTACTCCCTGTTCACCCACGACTGCGTGGCCACGCACGCCTCCAACTCAATCATCAAGTTTGCGGACGACACAACAGTGGTAGGCTTGATTACCAACAACGACGAGACGGCCTACAGGGAGGAGGTGAGGGCCCTCGGAGTGTGGTGTCAGGAAAATAACCTCACACTCAACGTCAACAAAACTAAGGAGATGATTGTGGACTTCAGGAAACAGCAGAGGGAAAACCCCCCTATCCACATCGATGGAACAGTAGTGGAGAGAGTAGCAAGTTTTAAGTTCCTCGGCATACACATCACAGACAAACTGAATTGGTCCACTCACACAGACAGCATCGTGAAGAAGGCGCAGCAGCGCCACTTCAACCTCAGGAGGCTGAAGAAATTCGGCTTGTCACCAAAAGCACTCACAAACTTCTACAGAGGCACAATCGAGAGCATCCTGGCGGGCTGTATCACCGCCTGGTACGGCAACTGCTCCGCCCTCAACCGTAAGGCTCTCCAGAGGGTAGTGAGGTCTGCACAACGCATCATCGGGGGCAAACTACCTGCCCTCCAGGACACCTACACCACCCGATGTTACAGGAAGGCCATAAAGATCATCAAGGACATCTACCACCCGAGCCACTGCCTGTTCACCCCGCTATCATCCAGAAGGCGAGGTCAGTACAGGTGCATCAAAGCTGGGACCGAGAGACTGAAAAACAGCTTCTATCTCAAGGCCATCAGACTGTTAAACAGCCACCACTAACATTGAGTGGCTGCTGCCTACACACTGACTCAACTCCAGCCACTTTAATAATGGGAATTGATGGGAAATGTTGTAAATATATCACTAGCCACTTTAAACAATGCTACCTTATATAATGTTACTTACCCTACATTATTCATCTCATATGCATACATATATACTGTACTCTATATCATCGACTGCATCCTTATGTAATACATGTATCACTAGCCACTTTAACTATGCCACTTTGTTTACATACTCATCTCACATGTATATACTGTACTCGATACCATCTACTGTATCTTGCCTATGCTGCTCTGTACCATCGCTCATTCATATATCCTTATGTACATATTCTTTATCCCCTTACACTGTGTATAAGACAGTAGATTAGGAATTGTTAGTTAGATTACTTGTTGGTTATTACTGCATTGTCGGAACTAGAAGCACAAGCATTTCGCTACACTCGCATTAACATCTGCTAACCATGTGTATGTGACAAATAAAATTTGATTTGATTTGATTTTAACATTATGTTTTCGAATAACATCCCCAAGAGGTAAAATATATAGTGAAAACAATAGTGGTCCTAAAACGGAACCTTGAGGAACACCGAAATGTACAGTTGATTTTTCAGAGGACAAACCATTCACAGAGACAAACTGATATCTTTCAGACAGATAAGATCTAAACCAGGCCAGAACTTGTCCGTGTAGACCAATTTGGGTTTCCAATCTCTCCAAAAGAATGTGGTGATCGATGGTATCAAAAGCAGCACTAAGGTCTAGGAGCACGAGGACAGATGCAGAGCCTCGGTCCGATGCCATTAAAATGTAATTTACCACCTTCACAAGTGCCGTCTCAGTGCTATGATGGGGTCTAAAACCAGACTGAAGCATTTCATATACATTGTTTGTCTTCAGGAAGACAGTGAGTTGCTGCGCAACTGCCTTTTCTAAAAATTTTGAGAGGAATGGAAGATTCGATATAGGCCGATAGGTTTTTATATTTTCTGGGTCAAGGTTTGGCTTTTTCAAGAGAGGCTTTATTACTGCCACTTTTAGTGAGTTTGGTACACATCCGGTGGATAGAGAGCCGTTTATTATGTTCAACATAGGAGGGCCAAGCACAGGAAGCAGCTCTTTCAGTAGTTTAGTTGGAATAGGGTCCAGTATGCAGCTTGAAGGTTTAGAGGCCATGATTATTTCCATCATTGTGTCAAGAGATATAGTACTAAAACACTTGAGCGTCTCTCTTGATCCTAGGTCCTAGCAGAGTTGTGCAGACTCAGGACAACTGAGCTTTGAAGGAATACGCAGATTTAAAGAGGAGTCCGTAATTTGCTTTCAAATAATCATAATTTTTTCCTCAAAGAAGTTCATGAATTTATCACTGCTAAAGTGAAAGTCATCCTCTCTTGGGGAATGCTGCTTTTTAGTTAGCTTTGCGACAGTATCAAAAAGGAATTTCGGATTGTTCTTATTTTCCTCAATTAAGTTAGAAAAATAGGATGATCGAGCAGCAGTAAGGGCTCTTCGGTACTGCACGGTACTGTCTTTCCAAGCGAGTCGGAAGACTTCCAGTTTGGTGTGGCGCCATTTCCATTCCAATTTTTTGGAAGCTTGCTTCAGGTTGGTGGCACCAGGTTCGTGGTAATGACTGCAGAATCAGTGGAATGGTATCAAATACATCAAACACATGGTTTCCAGGTGTTACACCACTCCAGCCGATGCTTAGGTTTGTGTGCTGCTGCTCTGACATTGAAACCCATTTCATAAAGCTACATGTAACTTGCAACTGTAACTGATATTGCTTCCAGAGGCAGTTTGGAACTTGGTAGTGAGTGTTGCAACCGAGGACAGATGATTTTTACACGCTACGCGCTTCAGCACTCGCCGGTCTTGTTCTATGAGCTTGTGTGGCCTACCACTTCTGAGCTGTTGTTGCTCCAAGACATTTCCAGTCACAATAACAACACTTACAGTTGACCGGGCAGCTCCAACATGGCAGCAATTTGATGAAATGACTTGCAAAGGTGGCAAAGGTGGCATCCTATGATGGTGCCAAGTTGAAAGTCACTGAGCTCTTCAGTAAGGCCATTCTACTGCCAATGTTTGTCTATAGAGATTGCATGGTTGTGTACTCGATGTTATACACCTGTCAGCAACGGGTGTGGCTGAAATAGCCAAGGGGATGTCCACATACTATATATAGTGTATATTGTCCTATAGTGGACTCATTTAGTTTTGGTTCTCACCCAATGTGCAGTACACTGTTTGGGAATTACCCTGTTGTCAAGTAGTAAAAGCATAGTAAAAATGTAATGTGGTTGCAACATCCTCAGTAAACATTAATTATTTGGGAGTCTGTCTGTATACTCAGCCCAGGATCCCACACAGGCAGCTGTGTGTATTTGCCAAAGGGATTGGGTCTTTGGTGTATATACTTTTGATACTCAATGTAGGAATTGTGGTACAGAAACATACAGTCATGGCATTCATTAGAAACCAGGACATTAAAAACAGCCATATTCAAGTAGAGAAATGTGCAGAAATCAACAATAGTACTAAAGTTGATTAGGCTGGCATGGTAATTGTACTATTATGGATGAAGACTGATTATGATGAAAATAAAATAACCGTCTGTAAAACAAACTGTAAAATAAATAAATAAATAAAAATGTATATATATATATATATATATATATATATATATATATATATATATATACACATGAAATTTACCCAATAGCAGTAAAGTAAAAGTAAGCCTGGTTCACATCTTAAAGCCAATATAAGGAGATAAGAGAGGAGCCAAAACTAGCCAGCTTTAGAATTTTGTGGAGCAAACAGCTGACTGAAGACAGTCGGCCATTCAAAAAGGCAAGCTGAGTTAGTTTCTGATTCCTAGTACAAACACATTCAAAAAGACAAGATGTGCAGTTGAGTTAGTTTCTGATTCCTTTTACAAACACATTCAAAAATACAAGATATGCAGTTGAGTTAGTTTCTGATTCCTAGTACAAACACATTCAAAAAGACAAGATGTGCAGTTGAGTTAGTTTCTGATTCCTAGTACAAACACATTCAAAAAGACAAGATGTGCAGTTGAGTTAGTTTCTGATTCCTTTTACAAACACATTCAAAAAGACAAGATGTGCAGTTGAGTTAGTTTCTGATTCCTAGTACAAACACATTCAAAAAGACAAGATGTGCAGTTGAGTTAGTTTCTGATTCCTAGTACAAACACATTCAAAAAGACAAGTTGAGTTAGTTTCTGATTCCTTTTACAAACACATTCAAAAATACAAGATATGCAGTTGAGTTAGTTTCTGATTCCTAGTACAAACACATTCAAAAAGACAAGATGTGCAGTTGAGTTAGTTTCTGATTCCTAGTACATTCACATTCAAAAAGACAAGATGTGCAGTTGAGTTAGTTTCTGATTCCTAGTACATTCACATTCAAAAAGACAAGATGTGCAGTTGAGTTAGTTTCTGATTCCTAGTACAAACACATGAAGTCAGGAGCGAAGGAGAGAAGAAAAGGGTTTTAAGTGTTTTGTTTTGCTATTCAAATAGTTATAACGATGACAATGGTAATTTGGCTGACAAATAACTGTCATCCAGAATTCAATGACCGTCACAGGCCTAACAGTATCCTTGGATCAGGACCAAGGTATTAGCACTACTGATGTCTTTGACCTGGAAAAGCTGCGAGGTCAGCTGTTGGCGGGGGTAAGGGATGGGTAAGCCAGACACCTGTCCAAAACAATAGACAGGTGACCATGACCACACATCTCATTTGGGAGACTTGATTAGTGTTTTTTACTCCTTCCCCTAACATCCCTGGGCATGTGCAGTGTACATCCGCTCCATCATTAAGCCTCTACCCATGGGTTAAGGACCCAGCCATATGGTGTTGCTAGCAGAGTGTGCAGAGGCTCAGGGATGGCCATGATCTGATGAATCTTTCTTGGAAAATGTTTTTTTTCCTGTGATGACATTACAGTTAGCCAGCTGGACTGAACCAGACTTTCCCTGTATGAGAATGCATGTGTGTGTTTATGTGTGTGTTTCTGTGTGAGCAATTTTATTTGAAGAAAGGCAACCAATAGTTTCACTTTTCAGATTTTTCGAAAATGCATTATCAATCAGGCAGATACACATTGCCCCAGCTGTGTTGACAAATGTATATTTAAGTATATTAGTGACTTTCAAATGATTATTTAGACCAGTGATAGAACTTTAAGGGAGGGATTATAACATGATTCAATTCAGTACATATAAGTCGTGTGGAGGCTGAAAGGTTGCCCTTGGAGTCGTTAAAGGCATGTTCAATAGCTGCAACAACAATAGCTGCCAGTTTCACAGTTAAGACATAGCGAGTTGTCTGGCAACATGTTTAGTATTCGGAGAGCAGAGCGTATCGCGCACGAAGATAAAAGAGAAAATGTCTACTCTGAGGCTCAGACAATCCAAAAGAAGCTATCAAGTCCCCAACATAACTATGACTTTACTGATAGAAAGGAGATACTATCAGCATCCACAGGCTAAATCAATGTTGATACCGATACTATTTTGAGAGCGGTTTGTAAGACCTTTAGTGCATTAAAAAACAAACAACACAGATATCTAGCATTCTAGGTATGTATGCAAGGCTATGTGATGTGTATGCTTGAGCCAGAGGAGGGATGTTCTGACAGATCACAATTCTAATGAAATTAATCAGCTGCATGATAAAACACTTTTCTGTTTTGGTGGGGGGGGGTCAAACTGGCTAATAGAAGAGCTTCTTGACATGACCTGTTTAATGTTGGTAACATCTGCTTTCACACAGGGCATCTATCTAAACAGTTACAGCAGATCAGACATGACTTGACTCGTTTTAGCCCCTCATAATATTATTGTGCTATTTAAAGCGACCTACTAACCTAAAAACAGGATGAAACCAACTGTGGTCAGATAAACATGAGCTCATTCGCTCTGGAGAGATATGAACAATTGTAAACCCAACCAGAGGACAAAGAGTCAGTAATTTAAATCTTCATTTATGATCTATGCAAAGGATGATTAATCAATGGGGAAATCATGATCTGAGCTACAGTGGGATGGTTTGCAATTGTTATTGCCCCTGTTATTGCCCCAGTCTAGAGAATATTGACAATATCCTTAGTTATATTTTATTATAATAATAACGCTAACTTGGTGAGGTATGGTAAGGTTGATTTCGGCAGGTTACACTTTCT